>NC_092430.1:1145000-1325000 GCF_036169615.1 Heliangelus exortis | reverse complement strand
AGGACAGAGGGGACCAGCCCCCCATCAGTGGGGGAAGCAGCACAGAGGGGACCAGCCCCCCATCAGTGGGGGCAGCAGGACAGAAGGGACCAGCCCCCCATTAATGAGGGCAGCAGGACAGAGGGGACCAGCCCCCCATCAGTGGGGGCAGCAGGACAGAAGGGACCAGCCCCCCATCAGTGGGGGCAGCAGGACAGAGGGGACCAGCCCCCCATCAGTGGGGGCAGCAGGACAGAAGGGACCAGCCCCCCATCAGTGGGGGCAGCAGGACAGAGGGGATCAGCCCCCATCAGTGGGGGCAGCAGGACAGAAGGGACCAGCCCCCCATTAATGAGGGCAGCAGGACAGAGGGGACCAGCCCCCCATTAATGAGGGCAGCAGGACCGAGGGGACCAGCCCCCCATTAATGGGGGCAGCAGGAGAAAAGGGACCAGCCCCCCATTAATGTGGGCAGCAGGACCGAGGGGACCAGCCCCCCATTAATGAGGGCAGCAGGACAGAGGGGACCAGCCCCCCATTAATGGGGGCAGCAGGACAGAGGGGACCAGCCCCCCATTAATGGGGGCAGCAGGACAGAAGGGACCAGCCCCCCATCAGCATCTCTCTGCTCTGCTCTCTCACAAGGGAGCAGACTTGGAAAGCAAGGATCCCAGGAAGAAGCCAGACACATTTCCAAGATGCCTGGTACTCAGCAGACCCAGGGATGTGCTCACTACAAGTCCAAGCACCCAACACAACTGCTCTGATCCCAGAAAGCCTCAGTACTGCAGGTACAAATAACCTGTGCTCTACAAATCCCTCAGAGTACTCTTTACTGGGTCACTTACCAACACCCCCTCTCCAAGGAGGTGACAAATGTGTCAAACTCTGAACAAGGAATAAAGCAGGAGATGAAGTGCCAGCACTGTGCCCCCCAGCCCCACACTGCTTTGCCAGAGCCAGGCAGCTTGTGCCATGCAAACTCAGCCCTGAGGATGTAACTGCTGACTCCTTCCTGAGTTTTGCTGAGATGCTCCTGAGCCAGGTGCCTTCTGAGGCAGCATTACTCTGTCTTTTCACACCACTGAAGGCACAGACATGAGCTCCCTTGTCCCTCCAGCTGGCACTGCTGGGATGCTTTGCATCCACAGCTACACGTTCAGCACACACAGAAACCTGCAACAGAGCCACAGCCAAAGGAACAAATTCCACCTGGATTCATATGACTGATTTTCCCCCCCTCCCCCCCATTTAGCCTTTCTTTGACTTAAAAATCACCATATTATTATTGCTTTTTTCATAACAAAAAGCTGGTTTACTTTTTTTTTTTTTTTTTTTTTAATTGGGTGATGAGAAGACTTCCAACTTTTGGCACTGGGGAGATCAAACCATTTCAAATGTGCTTTTCAAAAGAAGAACCCAAAATCTGAGTGGACATTCAATGGACAAAGTTCTGCTCAGATTTTCAGTTCAGCAACTGAGAAAAAGAACAGAATATGAAACTGTGAGCACTGCTACCTGAAAAATCAATTAATGAAATGCAAGTTTCTTTAACTCCCATATCTGCACAATCACACTTTTCCCAGCATCCAAACCAAGCAACTATGAACCCTGTTATGCATAGAATTAACCCGAGCTGGGGGTGTTGAGGCTGGAGAAGAGGAGGCTCAGGGGAGACCTCATCACTCTCTCCAACTCCCTGAAAGGAGGTTGGAGCCAGGGGGGGGTTGGGCTCTTTTCCCAGGCAACTCTCAGCAAGACAAGAGGGCACAAGAGGTCTCAAGTTGTGCCAGGGGAGGTTTAGGTTGGACATGAGAAAGAATTTCTTTCTGGAGAGGGTGCTCAGGCATTGGAATGGGCTGCCCAGGGAAGGGGTGGATTCTCCATCCCTGGAGATATTTCAAAAGAGCCTGGATGTGGCACTCAGTGCCATGGGCTGGGAACCACGGGGGGAGTGGAGCAAGGGTTGGACTTGGTGAGCTCTGAGGTCCCTTCCAACCCAGCCAATTCTATGATTCTATGAAAAGAAGCCACTCACTCCTGAGCTATGGCCAGAGAACCTCAGCAAACACCCAGCTTCTTACCCTGCACAGGATCAGACATTTCTAAAATGGGTATCAGTCTGCCAGAGGCCCACATCCTGCTCTGCATCTGAAGGGGTTTAACACTGTGTGACTCCCACTGGGTGTTTCTCCAGCTGGTACTGCCTGGGTAAAGCCCACACACCTTTCACAGCCAGTGCTTTCCTGGGCACTTTACTCGTGTAACACTTCCAAAACATTACAAGTTGTTCTCTTGCTTGAGCACTAAGCTGCAGGAGATAATTATCAATGGAAAGAAAATTAACTTGATGGTTTCTTGGTGCAGTGCACAGGCCACATTGTACCCTGCAAGAAAAGCAGCCATTTAACATGGCTCACAGCAATTTAAAAATAAAAGATAACGACGGAATCTACTTAGCAACCAGGTTTTTTTTTTTGTTTGTTTTTTTTTTTTGCTTTCAGACTATACTACAGATAGAAGGTCTTTCAAGCTCTCCTAAAGCAAGTTTCAGTTCCAAGAAAAGCAGCAGGACCTATAAGGATGTTTGAAGCATCTGGGAATTGAGCTGTGGTGTCTGAGGGACTGTGCTGCTGCTCTGAGCCACAAACCCCAAGGGCTGCTGAGAGCAAGGGAGCTTCTGGCATCACACAGAGAGCAGGAGAGATTGCCAGGGTGGGCTGGGCTGGTGCTGGGTTTGCCTAAAGGTGGAAAATTCCCCCTCAGTACTGAATGACAGGTGACAGGCAAGGGGTGCAGACAGGAACAGCCTGGGACAGAAACCAAAAGCACATTATCAGAGAGATGGTGAGAAGCAAAACCAGACTGGCACAGTCCTTGCAATAGGAAAAAGAGACCTTCTTAGTACAAGATTGGAGACGGGCAGAACAAAGGAGGCTGCATTAATGATGCTCTGAAATAAAAGCAGGCTGGCTGGGATGTCCAGGAAGATAGGAACAGAAATGCTGAATCTTAAGAGCCCTGGCAAGATTAATGCAGCTTGAATGCAAAGGCCAGGAAGGGATCAGAACAGGAGATGACACTCTTGTTCCAGGGGTAAGAAACAGGGACAGGGCAGCAATGACATCCTTTGTCACTGAGAGGTGTTCAGGAGTCAGAAGTTTTTTAACACTTTTTTTTTTTTTTTTTTTTTTTTTTTTTGGCTTTTTTCCCCTGTTTATTCTGTTTTTGAGCTGAAAATCTGCCCGTCATTGATAGCACAGAAAGACAAGGAAAGGTCTTCACTCCTGCTGGAACAGAGAAATCAGGGAGAAGCACAGAGGCACATCAATACCCTGAGAGAATTCAGGGAAAGGAGAGAGGGAAGAGGCTTGGGTAGAGCTGTGGGGCCTGAAGGAGGGGAGGTCAGAGGACACTGCAGCGAAGCCAGTGGAACCAGATCAAGTGTGTGGAGAGGTGAGGAACACCAGGACAAGGTGAGTGATCAGATGGATGTGGTGACTTCCACGACATGGTGGAAGATGCACACATAGCTGAAAAACTGCTAAAAGATAACCCCTATAAGAGCTTTTTTTTTTAAGAGGTGGCTGGAGAGGGGAGGAAACAGGACTTTTGGTAGATTCCAGACCACAAGATTCCTTTCTTTCTGACACTACAGGAGTTTTCAAGAAAGCCAGATAGAGTTTGGGGCTGTTTGGCATATTCTGTTGCACACATTATAAAGCATGAATACAAGGTTTCTGTAGCTGTAGTCTTTAAAAAAATGTGTTAGGTTGCAGAGCAGTGTTATGGCTCTTTTCTGGCTGCTCAGACTCCTCACCTTGTACTAAATACATACCAATCATGCAGATGTGGAAAACAGGAAAACTGCTTACAAGTAACAGGTCTGGAAGGTTCTTCCAAGCTTGTGTGCACTGATGTTAATTTGAGAAACCTCCTTCTTTGCCTTCTGATGCAATTTAAGGAGCCACAGAAGGGCTGGGAGGAACAACAAGTGGAGTATGAAAGGGAGAAAAGCTATGAGAGAGTAAACAACATCCCTAAGCTGTGTATAAGAAACATTTTGATGTTCTACACAACAGAAAAGCAGGGCAGAAATTCTGCGTGGTCAAGCAGCTTTCCCAGGCCACCTTTTCCTCACACCTGTATTTTAGCCAGGAGGCTGGAAAAAAAGGCAGCAGAACAACACACCCTGAAGAATGAGTTTTGCTGGGCTGTTCTCCAAAAGCCTGCCCCATCAACCAAGTAATTAGTGAGCTGATATACAGTGCAGGAGCACACTTAATCAGTGGCTGTCAAGAGGATCAGCAAGGCAAGGATGGGAAACTGATAGCCCCACCAGCAAATGAATGAGGTGTCCCTCTGCAAGGTAAATTATGGACATTATGGACAGAGGAACATGAAAAGAAAAAGGATACTCAGTCTGGTTTGGATAGCTCAAGCAGCTTGCTCTCTTTTCACAAAACCATGTCGACATAAGGGTTGTACTTGATGATCTCTGAGGTCCCTTCCAACCCAGCTAATTCTATGATTCAATGAAAACTTCCCAGTGGCAAGCCTGTGGAAGTGCCAGGAGCAGAAGCCTCTCTAAAGACCATATATAAAAAAACCCTAGGAGCAGAACTGAAAAAACCAACCTCCATCCATCCATTCCCAGGTTACTGCTGCCTACGACTGCACCTGCCCCAGCACCCAGAACTTCAGGAAAGCAGCAGCTGAAGCTGATATTCCTGCAGGGCAGCACAGCTCTGCTCCCCTCCTGAGGACACACTCCACAACCCCAGCAGAGCTGCCTGCCACGGGTGGGTGGGTGGGTGGGTGTCCCAGGAACTGTGCCAGGCAGCCCCACGCTGCTGGGGACAAAGCCACTTGGTTCTCCTGCCTGTGCAGAGTGGGTCTGTTCCAGTGTGGGAGTTGTGGGGTTAATGCAAGTGACTTTTGCTCCAAGGAGCAGGCAGGCTCATGACTCCTCCAGGGCATGCCAGGGCCCCAGAAACACTGACCCCAAGTGCCCCAGAAGGAGGAGGACTCTTTCCATGAGCCTCCAGAAAACCAGAGTTGGCCTTTTAGCAGCTTGGCTGCTCCCACTGATTTTTCCTCCCTTCAACCCCCCCAGTTGTGCTGCTTTGATGAAAACAGTGATGAAAAGTGAAGCTGCAGGGAATGCACCAGAGCCTCTGCTGCATTCAAGTGGGGCTGAACTTGCTGCTAACTCTGCCCCCAGTTTGCTGAGTGTAGGACAAGGCTGAAGCTGACAGGGAAGATCTTTGAGGGATTAACAGTGCTCTTTGAAGGGCCAGAAGAGTCAGGAGGGATTTTATTTTTCCACCACAGGGTTCAAATGTCTGATGGGGATTAGGAAAAAAAGAAAACTTAGCAGAGAGGAGCTGCACTAAATCAGGGTTTGGAGAGAGAACAAATCCAAACAATGTTTTGATATTAAAAGCAAGCTGAGAGGAACCTGAGTGTCCTGGTTTGGGCCAGGATAAAGGTGATTTTCTGTCTTGTACTTTCTATCACAAGTGTGGTAGAAAACCAGAGACATTCAACTGCAAACACTTAAACCTGGAATAACCTCTACACTAACCCTTACCCAGCAGTCCTGCTCTGTCACATTCCTCCTTTATCTCCTTCTCTGAGCAAACCTTTGTACTCCCATACCCTCTGTGTTATGGTGCTGTTACCCACCACAGGCCCTGCTGGAACTGAACAACTGGGGCATGGACATTCCAAAAAAGATTTGTAAAATAAAGACACTGGCAGAGTGAATGGTACCAGTGAGATTCTGCACAACAGACTTGGCTTTGCACAGCATCATCAGGCTACCATTTCAAGGAGGGATAACTGCAATTTAATTCCTGCTCAGCTTCTAAAGGGGTGCAAATGTTGCAGTGCTCCTGATGCTCTTCCTCCCACAGAAGAGGAGTGGAGAATGAGGCACCAAGGCAAGGATGCCAAGCAGAGGGCTCCCAGGGACAGCTGGTGGGATCCATGGCAAAGCCAAATCCTTCTCTGCATCAGGCAGAGGGCAGATGTGAGAGGAAAGTGCCCTCCCTGCATGTGAGTGGTGAACTCACTCATCTCCACGTGCTCCTGGGTTATCCTGGGCTGTTGTGGCACAAGATTACATGGGGATTTTCTATACTGTAGCATTATTACAAATAATAATAATTCTGTTTTCAGTCTGGCAATCTGTTGTGACCATGGCTTATTCCACCTCTTTATATTCTTCAAACGATGTTACAGATTTTTTCCTGCCTTTCAAAATGTGTCTGCATTACAGCACACGAGGGGTTTGCATTAATTGGAATGCAGACAGATCCTGTGAAATTGCTGTGATGGATATTATTCATATTTAGCAAAATTAAAATATTTTGTTCAGATTTCATCTGCATCAACATTTTATGAGCTTGGGGGTTTGATTTTTGTTTGCTTGTTTTTGTTGTGTTTCAGGGTTGGTTTTTTTTAATATATATATAGAAACATTTACATGTCTGCCTTGTTTAAGCTTGTCTGTGTGTGGAGAAGCACTGGGCAAGCCTACAACACCTTCCCAGTGAGGTATGGAAGAGTTTAGCACAAGAATAATGCTTCAGAGACCCAAAAGCCCCAGCTGTATATTGGTCAGTAAGACAGAGGACTGACACAGCATCTGCCCCTCCCTCAACGTTTTTCTGGGTGAATTTCTTTGTTAAATCAGAAGAATATATGTTTATATGTAATATATGTAATAATGTAATATATGTAATATATGTAATATATGTATATATGTTGGAACCAACTAGCTTAATTGCACCTTGTTAACAAGCACTGGTTAGCACAAACATCTGTAACACACTACAATAACCTCACTTTAAAACAAGTCAGGAGTGGTTCATGTTTCAGACAAAATTCTGGCCCATTGAAGCCATGGAGTCCCACATGTCCTTGGGACTGAGGCTTCACATACCAAATTCCACACTTAACCCAGTGCAGAGGCACAAGAGAGAAGAAAAAAGCAGGGAAATCTTGCTGTTGGATTCTGAACATTTTAGTGCTTTGCTTTCCCAAGACGGGGATGCTCATCCAGGGCTGTGTGGGACTAAAGACTCCACGTGCTGCACTGCAAGAGGATTTCTTCCAACCCAGAGCTACATCTGGATCCTCTGCACAGCAGGGCAGAACAAGTCCTCTGTACACATTAGAGATTCCCAAGCAAACAGACCTAAGTCTGCTTGTCCAGGCCAACTACTTGATAAGCACTCCAGCTTTCCTCATTACCACCATGACTGCTCAAGAGCTGGGCTTTTGATGTCTTTAATTCCTTACATTCTCAGCTTCAGCCTCTATAAAATACTCATGAAGCTTGAAGTTGTGCCCTGTACACAGTATTTCTGCCCTGGAAGGACATAACCAAAATGCATCTGCAGGATGTGTATTTCCTTTCCTGCATTTTACCTGATTATACTGTGGAAACAAAATGTAGGAGGATAAAGCCTTTATCTGGAACAAACACAAAGTAAATTCCACCAAGTACAATCTAAACACAGAAATTTCTTTTCACAAGCATCAAGAATGCATTTGAAAGAATGTCAAACAGATGCCCCAAGAAAATTACTTCTCTTGTCTCTTTTCTCATCCCAAATCCTTATTATTACTTTTTGACTGATTTTTCTTGGCTCTTACACACTCTCATGCTGATCTTCTTAGGTGGGCTCTATACAACCTTCCCTTTTATCCCTCTGGTCAACTTGCCAGTAAATTACTCTGCTTCTCTGAAAGGTTTCTTTTCTATTTCAGAACCACTTTCTCTTGATCCAAAATGAGCTGAAACTCAGTGGTTGGGTGTTTTGTTTTACAACTGTTAGGCTGCCAAATGCCTTTAAATGTGTTTCAACCTTCCCTGTTTCTTTTAAAGCTGCCTCTTTCAGGAAAGCTAAGAATAATGCTGTTACCATAGTTTCCTTATCCACAACCAATGAAACTCAGTTTGGAGCACAGTAAAACAAAGACAGGACTGCTCACAAAATGTAACTAAATGGTTGGACACTGATACCAATCTTCACACCACATCCCTCCCAGCACTGCTATGGAAAACACACAACTTTTGGTCCAGCAGGGGAGGTGAAGATCAGCCTGTCAGATATTTCCACTCCAACACTGAAGATTTCTGTTCCTTTCAATCCCTATCTCACAGATTTAGTGTTTCACCTCAGAGGTTCTGTATTTAACTGTGTGCTTTTGTTCCAGGAACTGGTTGTGTAGGAAAGCACTTTGCTAAGGCTCAGTGAAGCTAAGTGATGGATTAATTACTCTTAGGAACCAGTTGACAAAGTAAATAATGTACTGCCTGTTCCTAGAGTTTTGGTGGCCCTTGAATGGGCAAGAGTCCAGGGTACAAGCCAAAAAATAACCTTTCTCTTCCAGTCATCAACCAAACCCCACAGATGCTTCAAAGACCACACAAATCACCCCTGCTTTGGACACAGCCATTTGCTTTCCTGATTGGAAGTTACATGACAGAATTTTAGTCTCATAAAATGAACTTTTAAGAAAATAAAGAATAACAATTGTTCTCAATAAGAACAAATGATAAAAGAGAATCCCACAACATGCATGATGGTTATATGGACACACTGACAACTTTTTTTTCCCTGATTTTAAAGGTTTGCAAGTATTCCCTTTCAAAAAGTAAAATGTTTTGCCTTTTCCTTTAAAAAAGGAAAACAAAAATGCAGAGGCTGTGCAGTTTACTGAGACACTAAGATGAGCAAACACCTCCATGGGAGGGAAGCAGAATCCTCCTCCTGATTCCTCTGGTGCTTTGGAATCTCACAAACACACCAGGTAGACGTGGGGAAATCCAGCTCTAGATTTTCTTGTGTTTCACAGTAACAACAGCCCAAACCAACTGAGGTTAAATCAAAAAGCTCTGGCCATAGTTTGATAACCCCTGGATGTAAGCAACAGGGGAAGAAAATAACTCAAGTTTCTTCCTGACCCCAGGCAACCAGGGCTGCAGTCAGGGATTCTGAGCAGGAAAACTCCTAGAAGAGCATTTGCCTTTGTTTTGGAAGAAAAGGTGTTATCCTCACTGCTGCTTCCTGGAGCTTTTCCAGGTCTCAGCAGCACACTGGGGCACACAACAAACACACAGAGCCTCAGCCAACAGCTTCAGTGAAGCTTTACCACAAGGAAATGTAAAGCATCTTTTATCCTTGCCTACCCATGCCTTCTTGTGAAGGTCATGTAAAGGGAACACAACACAGGAAAAAGAAAGAAGGCCCAAGAGTGCAGGAGGTCACTGATATGGGGAATATGCTCCGTTCTTCCAAGGAAAAATCTTATTAGTCCATCCTACCAAAAGGAAGCATTGTGTGCAACAGGCTGCAGCTCTAATGCACCAGGCAAAGCCACTGCATTGCTCTGGGGGAAAAAACCAGCTTCAGGCTCCTCCGTGTGCTTCTCATGGCACCAGTTCAGCCAAGTAGTACATTTCTTAAATTGTGGATCTCAAGTTAATTAGTGTCAGCACTAGAATAGAAAATAGCTGGGAGCACTGAATAAAAAGGCATGTTTTTCACATCCCTGGAGTGAATTTACCAGGGAAAAGGAAGAAGCAGCCTTCTCTGCAGCCTTCTTACCTACCAGTAAGAGAGCACGTAGACCAGTTGGATTTTTCCAACATTTTCTTTCTGCCTTCAGTACAACACATTTCAAGTCTCACACCAGCCCTTTAATGGTTTTAAACTTCCTGTCCAAAACCATCTGAGAGTTACTTGCTAAGGACCCTCCTCTGCATTACCTTCACATCACAGTCCTTTACTGGTAGGGACAGCATCCTGATGGAAAGTCCAGACCCTTTCATTACCTGCTGTAAGCACTACCCATAGAAAATGACATTTGAAGCCCTGTCCACTTTGCCATTATGGGTTTGGTTGTTGACCTCTCTTCCAGGTGACCAGAAGCAGAGAGCCAGGAGCTGAGTACCTCATTGATGGCAAGCTGTTCTCCTCCTCCCCCAGGGTGCCCATAGCGGTGGTTGGAGCTCCTGAAGTCCTCATACAAGTCCTCCTCACTTCCCACATCATCTGTGAGAGCTGATTTGTCCAGTGCCCCATCAGGAATCACTGCAACAACAAAAAGAACAAATGGATATAACCCACAAGATCTGCAGCAGCCACACGTAAGTTATTTGAGCTCTGCTGGGGTGAGGAGCACTGTAACACAGAAGACATGGAAAAAAGGAAAGGAAAATTCACAGGTTATTTCAGAGCACAGCTGCAGTCTGGTGCACGTCCATTTCCCAGAGTATTTTTCTCCATTCGTGGGTTTTTTACCCCGAGTTTTTGTGTCTTTCTGGAGACTGGAAAGCGTGATTTCAAAAAAATACCAAATTCAAAGAAAGGGTCAAGTGAAAATTAGGAAACAGGCTCTGAAAAAATGGTGCAGGGCAGAGATGACACAATCATGACTTCATTATGGCATCGCAGTGCTGACAGGAACCTTGAGCAGCTACCAAGCTCCTGTCTGCCAATCCACATAAGTTATGATTTGATGATGATAGGATATACCAATCCTGTCAGACCAAGGCAACTCTTAGCCTTTGGGAAAAACATTCATCTTCCTCTTTGCCCCACATTTAACTTGAGAACCCCTTTTTTTGCCTGCAAGGGTGTTTGATGCAGAAGCATCCATTCCTACCACAAAAGAGGCTTTCTGCTCAAAATAGCAACAGATAATGGAGACTTAGTGCTTAGAACAAGCACTGAAGTCTCAGGAGAAAAACATAAGCCTGAGAGAAACAAAAATATGGCATTTATATTCCTTGCACAGAAGAGAGCAGCACTTCATCTATTTCATAAGCAGGAACATTTTCCTAAGATGTTCTCAAGGTATCAGCAAATACCCTCCAGTGGCAAGCAGACAAATCAGCCTTCCCGTGCCTGTACAGACTACTGAGCATAAACTTTCTGTTCCCAAAATCCCTGAAAAATGTCAGCAATTAAGGAAAACATTTGCTGACATGGTCATCTGGAACCACAACCCTTTCCATGACAAAGATTTCTCTGCATGGAGTGTGTAACCAGCCCAAACGTGATGCAGGGAACAAGAGTTGGTAGAAGCAGCACTTTTAGTTTAGCAGAGGTGAGATGACTGCAGGAGTAGAGCTGAATGAGAGGAAAACATCTGGGTAACAGATGAAAAAGACTTTTCAGCTTGACTTTAGACAGCTTGGATGGGAAAAGCACCACTCAGAGTCTGGGGACACAGAAATCTGTCCTCCAGTCCTCATTTCCCTGCACTCAGCAAGTGCCAACTTCATGAATGGTGTCAATGGGCCAAGAAGTGCCTGAGGGTTCATGAGTTCAGTGTTACCTGAAAGCAAAGCCTAATAATAATAATAATAATAATAATAATAATAATAATAATAATAATAATAATAATAATAATAATAATAATAATAATACCAAATCAATATAATCAATATAATAATAATAATAATAAAACCAAATCAAATGCCACCAGGGGTGACAGCAAGACCTGCCAAGCTTCTCCTCCCCAGTGCTCCCATGCCAAGTGATGTGTGGCTAAAGCCTCCATCCCACAATCCTGGGACCAGGGTTGGATGAGCTATTTTTGAAATAAATACTTCATTGCTTGTGCTTTGAATTCAATAAATATTGAAATATTGAACCCAGCAAACACACTGGTGTTGTCTGAGCCTGGCACCCCCCTCAGTACTGATGGCAGCTCAGGATGTGGAGGTGCAAATGAACTGAAGATTAAAGCAGAATTTTTTGTGGAACTGTGGAACTACCCAAGCATCCAGCTTCAGGTGACACTTCTCAAAACAAGTCAGGCATTCTCATACCTGGCATGTCCTCTGACACATCATGATACAGAAGCTTTCTACCAAATGCAAGCCAGTAGTACAGACTGCATTTAATGCAGTTTTAGGGCTAAAACCTCCCCCATTAATATAAAACTCCGACCCAGCTGGAATGCCACTGATACAATTTTATACAGAACTACCACGGTTTGCACTTAATTTGGGGGTTTGTTTTTTAAAGTGCATTTAAGTGTCACTTTTTGCTCAGACTGTCTGAAAAATATTTGTCTGGCAGTAATGAACAGCTTCCAGAGTATTATAGCAACAAAAACTAACTAGATTTTTTTCAAGAATAAAAGTAAATAATTTTCATGAAAGGTGTCAGCAGTCACTCCATTCAATTGCACCCTCTGATCTCATTCTTTCCCATTACTTTATGCAAGGCTTCAGTGCTTTTGCCCAACCTTCTTCTGCTAGTTTCACTGCTAAAAGTAATTTTCAGCTTTAAAATGTTCATTGACATCTTTAAAGCTTTCGTTCTTTCCCCACATTTTCCTACTTGTTCTCTGATCTGTGCTGAGATGAAAAAGCAAAAGCTCCAGGGAGATATTTATCTGTTTTACTTCTAACACTCCACACCTCTGCTAAGTGCCTTGAGAGCTCTGTTTGCTTTTACCAGAGACCTGGTTTTCTCCTCTGGCCTTACCACTATCATCAATTTTCTGCAGCCTCCAAGCCTGCTGCTGCATTCTGAATCAGTTTTCCTGATGGGAAAACTCCACAGATATTTCACCAAAAAAACCCAACCCCCCCCCCCCCAAAAAAAAAAAAAATCAGTTTATAGTTCAATGCAAGTTCTCTATTCTGTGAAGAATGGCCCCAGACAGCCATTATACATTTTCCCAAACTGACTCATGTTCCAGGGAAAAATAAAACTAATGAACACTAACAACTGTCTCTCAAGTGGCTCACATGGCAGACCTGGTTTCAAATAAACAAATAAATAGTATTTATTCCAGTAGCCTGGAATGGTGACCCAATGCACTAGAAACCCAGCCAGGAAATAAAAGCATGATGGCTTTTGAAGTAGGCAGCGACCCAAAACACAGAATATGAACCAGGTCAAGCAGAAAAGAAGCAAGCAGCATGCAAAAAGCCTTAAAACCAAGTTAGAAGAGTTGCTGAAATTGCCTGGCAGCTGCCTCAGCAGCACCCTACGAGTTGGACAGGCAGCTCCTAAGGTGTTGTTATCTGTTTAACACTGAAATCTGCTGGCAGGGTCAGAGCACAGGGCTGACCTGGCCCTGGCAATCAGACAACACCAAAGGACAACCTTCTGTCCAAAAAGAACACCAAGCATCCAGGGAGCTCAAGCAGTCTTCTCCATAGCTGAGATGTCTGTCCTGATAAAGTTCACTAAATAGGGCAACAAATCCCAGAGACAGGAATGCAGGTAGGGGCTGTGATCAACTCTAACTTTCTGGGCAAGTACTAAAACTCTGCTTTATCCTGTTGTTAAGTTTCCTAACATTCTGCTTTAGTTTCCCAGCTGGGTGCAGACAGAATCAGCTCCCAGGAAAGTTTGGTGGTGAGTTCCCTGGGGATTGGGAGTGAGGTCCTGGTGAATGTTTAGCTGGGAATTGTCCTTTGAGAGAGGTCCCAGTCCTAGTGCTGGGCTGGAAGGTCGGATCAGTGTAGAGTTTTGCATTTGGGGAAGAACAACACGATGTCCCAGTATAGGTTGGGGGCTGAGCTGCTGGAGAGCAGTGGAGGTGAAAGAGACCTGGGGGTCCTGGTAGACAAGAAGATGCCCATGAGCCAGCAATGTGCCCTTGTGGCCAAGAAGGCCAATGGCATCCTGGGGTGCATTAGAAAGGGGGTGGTTAGTAGGTCAAGAGAGGTTCTCCTCCCCCTCTATTCTGCATTGGTGAGGCCACACCTGGAGTATTGTGTCCAGTTCTGGGCCCCTCAGTTCAAGAAGGACAGGGAAGTGCTTGAAAGAGTCCAGCGCAGAGCTACTGAGATGATTAAGGGAGTGGAGCATCTCCCTTATGAGGAAAGGCTGAGGGAGCTGGGTCTCTTTAGTTTGGAGAAAAGGAGACTGAGGGGTGACCTCATCAATGTTTTCAAATATGTAAGGGGTGAGTGTCAGGGAGATGGAGTTAGGCTTTTCTCAGTGGTGACCAGTGATAGGACAAGGGGTAATGGGTGTAAATTGGAGCATAGGAGGTTCAAGTTGAATATCAGAAAAAATTTTTTTACTGTAAGGGTGACGGAGCCCTGGAACAGGCTGCCCAGGGGGGTTGTGGAGTCTCCTTCACTGGAGACATTCAAAACCCGCCTGGACACGTTCCTAGGGGATGTACTCTAGGGGGCCCTGCTCTGGCAGGGGGGGTTGGACTAGATGATCTTTGAGGTCCCTTCCAACCCCTAGGATTCTAGGATTCTATGACTCTATGTTAGTCCAAGCCCAGCCCCAGGATTTCTGTCATTAAAGCACAAAAGGACAACCCCAGCAATTGCAGCTCATGACAGAATGGTGCACAAACCCTCCCCATGCATCTGAGTGAAGTGTCAGGATCCTGACTCCATCCCTATCTTGAGGACATAAAGCAGCAAAGGTCATACAACAAATGGCACTGAAAGGAGAGGCTGGCAGGGGCCAGGAGACAGCACTGCCAGGCTACAGCCAAGGACATCACAAACCCAAAGTTCTTTAAAATCAAATAAAGCTTGAATAAAATGGCTCAGATGAAGGCACACGGGTTCACCCTCTCATCTTCTGACAGGTTCTGGGATGCAGGCAGAGGCAGCCAGCAGTGGGGAGGGTCCTGGCTGAGCTCTGCTCCTTCCTCCACTTCCTGAAGGGAAAATGCCAGAGGCTGATCCCAAGCAGCCCTGAGAGGAGCTTCCATACAGCTACAGAGTTTTCCAGCTGCTCAGAAAGCCATGGGAGCTGCTGGCAGCTCTGTGTGTCACAGCAGAGGGCAACGAGCAGAGTAAAAACCTCACAGCACCCCAGGGTTCATCATCTGAAATGCTCATGGACTGCTGCCTGGATGGGAGGATGTTTGCTCCTGGGAGACCCCAGGAAGCCTTTCTGACACTGGAGACCTGAACAGCTGGGCTCCATGGGGACATCCATCTCCATAACAAACAGGATGGCAGGGAGGGAAAAAATTCAGGAAGCCTTCTGTTGTTCATCTGAAGGGGGAGAAATGAAAATAAACTGGCATAAGATGAGCTACTGAAGGTCAAAGTCTGAAAATGACTATTAAGCATGGTTCAGAGTTGAATTAAAACCAGGGTTACCTAGCACAGGAGACACTGTCCAGCTCGTCTGAGCTCCCCTCCTTTCCCAAAGGATGGATCTGCTTCCTGCATTCCAAGTGCCAGGAATTTGTGAACACAAGTTGCTGTTGGCCAAAAAACCCACCATGACAAAAAAAAAAAAAATAAAAAAAGAAAAAAAATTCATCCCAACCTTTCACTGGAGAAACACAGAATAAATTTCCAGAACAGCTTCCTCAGAGCCTGTGAGCAGTGCAGTCCCCAGCCTAGCACAGCCCTTTAACAGAGATCTCTGGCACACATTTTTATGTCTCAGCTGGAAAAAACCAAACCAGTAGTAGCTCCCTGCTGGTGAGGAGCTCCAGCCATGGGTCAAAAGCCTGAGCAGTGACCCAGGACTGAAGGCAAATGGGCTAGAGGCAGTTTCCCCCAAATTCTGCACTTGATTTATAGTCTCCAGCTCTTAGGGGTGAGGCTGCAGCAGGAATCCATGATGACTCCAGACAGCTTGGAAAGCCAAGAGCAGCCCCTGTTTATCAAAAGCACATTACATGGATAGCAAAGAGAGCCACTTCTTCAAGTGTGCTTTTTTTAACTGATACATTGATACATTTAATTTGTCTCTGACATTTACATCTAAAATAATTCACTGAAATAACAGTAGGAGCTTGATTTACATTCTCAGGGAAAATTAATTCAGAGCTAACAACACCACTCCCTCTGCTTGACTGAGCAGAGATTGCTGTGGCTGTACCCAATGCCCACCAGAAAGGGCACTGCAGCTGGTGAAGAGCAAGAGATTTCAGGCAAAAAACAAATGAAAGGGGTGCATGGGATGGGGACTACATGGCCCAGGTCAGAAGAGCCCCTCCACCCTCCTTCTGCACTCATTTTGAGTTGCCAGACACTCATCTTCCTTAGGAATAGATGCCACAGTGGTGCTTCTGTCAGCTCCCTTCTGAATTCTGTGCTTTATTTATCAGCTGCTTGATATGAAGAGGTCCCTGTGCAGCTGCCACAGGAAAATCCAGCAGTGATGCCACCCCACCCCAGCTCTTCCCTGTGCTGATGACCCATTTCTGCTCCTGCTTGGGGGCCAGTTTCACAGGAAGAACAAAGCCTGGTAGGGAATTAGCAACAAGGGAACAATGAGAAATGACTATGAGCTTCATGTGGGGAAAAAACCAACCAACCAACCAACTAAGGACGTGGGCCTTACAAAAGCTGAGCTCCTCACAGTGACATTTCAGAGAAGGGAATGAAGCTGGGAAATAAATCTTTGAGGGGAACAAAAAAGAACACAGAACAGGGAGGAAATGCAGAAATATTTAAGTGGCAAAACCAAGCTTCATTGCCTCCATTTTAATGAAACATTAAGGGAAAGGATTCAACAAAACAAAATTAAAGCAACATTTTGGTATCATGCCACGAACTGAATTGCTGTTGTGAATGAAACCAGTTCCTAATTAGCTGAGGCAAAGAGCAAATCTGCACTTGCAAACAAAAAGGACACAGTTCTTCAAGAGAAAGCTGAGCACAGGTCCTCTGTGGGGCTGCTGGGCACATCCCCCAGGGTAACAAGAATGCATCAAGCCACTCACTCAGGTTTCAAGAAATTTTTAAATCCCAATTAGAATCTAAATGACTCACAGGGAGGCCCAAGGGAGTTCTCAGCTCCCTGGGGCAGAGAGCTGGGGACTGTGAATGGCTCTGCAGCTCTGGCTCCCACTTGCAGCTTGGTCCCCTTGGCCTTGGCAGAGCTGCCCCAGCCCCTCCTCCCCTGCTTGCTGGGTGATGTTCTGAGTGGGAGAGATGAGGGGGAGCCTTTTAACTGGCTTTGAGGAATGATGGGAAAACCAGAGAGGGAAGCCCAGAAATGTACTTTCTTGATCCAAAGCCTGCTCCTCTGCTGAACAGCCCCTCTGTTGCACTCCACACAAACTGGTAATTTACTGGCTGCATTCCCATCACAGCTACTGGCTTGGAAAAAAGCAGGAGGCACGTCCTCCTACTCTACATACTTGTTTATTTGCTCAGATCTGATTACTCATCCATACTGACCTCTTTGCTCTCATTTTTCAGATGGATGTCTTTGGAAATCCTATTTCCTTTACCTCTGGACAATGTTGAACATGATGGGGCCAATTCCAGTTGAGTCCTTTGAGCCCTGTCTATCCCAAACTAAACATTAAATCAAGCACAGCAACCAAAGCCAGGAGACAGATCCCACCCACCATTTTCCCTCTCCCTGGGAGGATGCACTGGTTGAAATATCTGGTGTGCCATTTACTGCCCCAACAAGAAGTCTTATTCATTGACAGGAATGTTGAAAGGATTTGGAGGGACTGGGGTAAATAAACCCACCCATCATAGCTTTTTGAAAGTTTCCTACTTGGAAGACTGAAATTGCTGCATTTCTGAGGGGAGACCCTCTTGCTCTCTACAACAACCTGGAAGCAGTGAGGTGGGGGTTGGTCTTTTCTCTCTAATAGCAAGTGACAGGACAAGAGGAAACAGCCTTAAGTGGCACCAAAGGAAGCTTAGATTAGATATTAGAAGAAATACCACTGGAAAAACCACTCAAAGGGTTATCAAACACTGGGACAGCCTGGCCAGGGACACAGTTGGATCACCACCCTTGGAGCTGTTTAGAAGACATGAAGATGTGCCCTTGTAGCCAAGAAGGCCAATGGCATCCTGGGGTGCATTAGAAAGGGGGTGGTTAGTAGGTCAAGAGAGGTTCTCCTCCCCCTCTATTCTGCATTGGTGAGGCCACACCTGGAGTATTGTGTCCAGTTCTGGGCCCCTCAGTTCAAGAAGGACAGGGAAGTGCTTGAAAGAGTCCAGCACAGAGCTACTGAGATGATTAAGGGAGTGGAACATCTCCCTTATGAGGAAAGGCTGAGGGAGCTGGGGCTCTTTAGTTTGGAGAAAAGGAGACTGAGGGGTGACCTCATCAATGTTTTCAAATATGTAAGGGGTGAGTGTCAGGGAGATGGAGTTAGGCTTTTCTCAGTGGTGACCAGTGATAGGACAAGGGGTAATGGGTGTAAATTGGAGCATAGGAGGTTCAAGTTGAATATCAGAAAAAATTTTTTTCCTGTAAGGGTGACGGAGCCCTGGAACAGGCTGCCCAGGGGGGTTGTGGAGTCTCCTTCACTGGAGACATTCAAAACCCACCTGGACACGTTCCTAGGGGATGTACTCTAGGGGGCCCTGCTCTGGCAGGGGGGGTTGGACTAGATGATCTTTGAGGTCCCTTCCAACCCCTAGGATTCTACGATTCTAAGATGTGGTGCTTAGGGCCCTGGTTTAGCATCAGGCTCAGTACAGTTGGATTAATGGTTGGACTTGATGATCTTAAAGGTTTTTTCCAACCAGAATGATTCTATGATTCTTGTTGCTAACAAATAATGAACACTGACATTCCAATCTCAGGCTGAATTTTTACCTATTCAACCCTACTACTTAGACCTCTGCCTGCCATGCCTTGAAGTAAAAATCAAACCCAGACCAAGCTCCTCTCCCTTCAAGTGAAAAACAGCAACAAAACCAAAGCTGCCCCTTCACCAGGCAGCTGCCTCCCCAAATCCTGCCAGGCTGGGAAGCAACAGAGCTGACACTGGCAGAGCATCATCACTCCCAGCAGTGACCCCAGAGGAGCTTTCAGCTCACCTGCAAACGTGAAAACACCACAGCTGTGGCTCCACATCCACCCCTTCTCACCCACGAGTGTGACTGAGGAAATCCAAGCAAATGAGCCAGGAAATCAGGACAATAGTTATTTACAGTGGACAACACCTCCTTCAGCAGACACAGGAGGTAACAGCAGCCTCAAAGAGTGTTGGTGCAGCTGAGAAGCCTGACAAACATCAATTTAAAAGGGCTTTTTTTGCAGCAAGATTTCAGGCATTCTAAAAATCCATCTATTTTTAGGAGAGCATCTGCTCCAGCTTTGCAAACCTTATAGCTACATCCCACAAGTTGGAAGATCAGTAATCTGCTCCAAAAAGAC
This sequence comes from Heliangelus exortis, assembly GCF_036169615.1. NCBI lineage: Eukaryota > Metazoa > Chordata > Aves > Apodiformes > Trochilidae > Heliangelus > Heliangelus exortis. The sequence continues at coordinate 1,305,903 of NC_092430.1, read as the reverse complement.
ATCATTTTCTCAAAAGATTTTTCCCAGTTTCCCCTGCATGATCTCAGCATCTGTGCACAGTTAGGTGTGGTGTCAACTCCTAAAGGTCACCCTTGGGGTTCTCTCATCTTTTGCTTGCACAAGTGTAAGAAACTTCCATGTGGAAACATGAAAACAAAGGAGCCACATGATCTTACTGCTCTGCTCTTCCTTAAAGCCCTGGTTCATGCCCAAGCACAGCCAAAATCTATGTTTTCATCTTTTTTTTTTTTTTTTTTTTCCTTTTTTTTTTTCTCCCCCAAAAAGCAAACAAAAAAATTCCTCAGACAACTTGGACATAACCAATGCTTCTATTCATCACCAGTCCTCAGTGAAGACTTGAGAGTAGAAAATGTTCCCCAATACTCTCTCAGGAGCTGTTATTCCTCCTACCACCCCAGCTGCTTTCCAGGGACTTAATTGGAGTTTTCTTATTGCAAGTTATTTCCCAAATCTCATGCTGCCCTTGGCTGTTTTAATTATATTGGTTAGGTCGTGATACTCACTGCCCCTCTAAAAACCACTTGCTAATGACACTGCCAGGAGTGTCAGAAACCCAGGCTGTCACCAGTCACAGTGTCTCCTTTCTCGTGCCTCCTACTTTATTAAACAAGAACAGAACATAAAGATGCTGCAGGAAATTTCAGTTGATTTATATTTCACAGAATCACCAAATGTCAGGGGTTGGAAGGGACCTCTGGAGCTCACATGGTCCAAACTCCCTGCCAAGAGCAGAGTGGGTCCTGAATGTCCCCAGAATGTCCCCAGAATGTCCCCATCTCCCTGGGCAGACTGCTCCCCACCCTCATCAAACTTCCCATGGTCAAGTCTGCAGACTTTTGGTAGACTGCTGGGTTTAAATTAATGCTTGGGACTAGCTGCTTCCTTCCCAGAGCCTGCCTTTTGCAGACAAATGAGAAATACTGCCCCCAGGATTCCCACCTGCTTCCAGCACCTGATGGAGAGGATTTTGCCCATCCCTGGAGTGAGAAGCCTCAAGGCTTCACTTGGGAAAAGCAGTTCCTGCTCCACTACACAAAACAACCTGCTCTGCCATCATCCACTTTGGCCACCTGCTCCTCCCCTTTGACATTTACCAGTTCTGAGATGATGTTTACCAAGACTGCCCTGGGAGACACACCTTTCACCAAAAGCACCAACAATACACACAGCTTAAAGCTTTTGTCTCAGAGGTATTTGGGCACTGAAATTCCAAAGCCCCCAGACATGGACACCCAATGCCTCTGATAACCAGAACCTGAGGATCTCTGGTTTTCACCCACAAGAGCCAAGTTAAAAACAAAGTTCATATCCTTTTAGTGTGACTGAGTACACTTTTGTGAAAAGCATTTCATGCTGCTCTAAGGCTCAAATCCCCCCCAGGATGGAGCAAAGCAGCAGCTGCCCAGCTTGTACCACTGAGTAAAGACATCCTAGGTGCTACCAGAGTTAACATCTGGCCCTGCAGCTCTGCTCCTTTCCAAAGAATCTCTGCTTTCCTTAAGTCTTTACATTCAAGTATGCCCTCAGAAGCTAAGTCTTTTCTAAAGATTTTGTTGCCAAAAAGCAGAGTTTTCTTCAGTCTTAAGTCAAAGTCTAGAAACAAGAAAATTCCACTGTATACAAAACTATAACTACTGCACTGGAAAAGACTATACTATAAATAAATATTAAGGTCTTTCTTGTGAAGAATTGTCACTATAAAGTACAACAATTTATATCATCACCTTGTTTTTAAAACTTTGCACCTAGCCATGCCAAATTTGCATGGAAATATATCAGCCTCCTGATGCTGTTTTCACATCAGTCAACCCTGAAGCAAGGAAAAAAACCCCAAACCTCACATAAAAAAAACCTTTCATCTAATGGAGTAATCAACACTAAAACCTGAACAATTAAGACCGAAGAATGGTCACAGCAATAATTTATAACCTTTGGCAGTGCAGCCACCTTTAGTTAAGACAAAACCATGAAAGAGCAGAAGGTGGAAGGAGCTGCAGGAGATGCACTGAGCTGCTTCCAGCCCAGCCAGCACGAAGAGGCACTGCTTGGCCCTTCTGGTTATGGCAGGGGCTGAAGATGGATTGAAGAAGCTAACTTGGAACACTTCAAGTTGAAAAATGTGACCTTTGTTTTTACCAAGAATTCTGCATAATGCTGTAAATCCAGGCTTTATCTTTGTGAAGCTATCCAGACCCACAAGTGGCTTGTATCTATGACCTTGGAGCACAGAATTAATTAAAAATGAATGTCACGAGAAGACTTTCCATCCCTCTTGTGCATTATCAAGCCTCAAGGGGCAGCAACATTTTTTTGTTGACATTTTGACTGACCAGTGTTCATGCAACACACGTCTCCTGCTTTCATACTGCAGCTACAGTCTTTTCATTAAAAATACCAGCAAAACTGCTTTACCTTTCTGAAATCCCTCCAACCTTCCCTATATTTTAATCTGAGCTCTAAGAAAATCCCTGAGGTCAAGCTACCAAATATTTCTGAAGGGAAAACAGGAAATCAAGGATGATGATGATGATGATGATGATGATGATGATGATGATGATGATGATGATGATGATTATTATTATTATTATTATTTAAGTGCAGCTGCCACTACAGCTCTTCAGGCTCCTCCCAGCACACACTTCAATCACCCAACATTCCCCAAAACAAGAGAGGCAGAGCCAGGCTCTGAGTTAGGGGGATTCTTCCTTGATGTTACTCAGAAGAGATCTGGGAGGTCAGTTTTGAGCAAACTGCAGAAGAAATGCTGCCCATGCCCACCCATCACCCAGGCTCTGTGTTCTGAGCAGAGATGCCAGAGCATCTCCACCAGAAGATGGGTGCACAACAGGAGGGTGCCACTCAGGCTCTGTCTGGAGGGACCTCGTGGACAAAAAAAGCTGGAAATGTCAAGCTCACTCAGAAATTGCATATTTACAGTTCTGGTTTTCAGGTCCAGTACTGCTGTGTCACCTGTGTTGCTCAGTCCTACAGAGCAATGAAATGAGGAGGGAGAGCACAAAGCTGACCTGGCTGAGAGGATGGAGCCCAATCCATGGCTGGGAGTCTGCAGGAATCCTCTTAATCCTCAGCAGGAATCCCCAGCCCAGCCCTCAACACCTCTCTTCCCCAGAGCCTTCAGACTTCTCTGCCTGTGATAAAGTCAAAGATTCTGCACCAAAACAACTTCTAAGTGTGAATGGAGAGCAATCTGCTTATGCAATACAATATAGGACTCAAGGACAAGTCTTACAGCCTTACACACTCAAAACTGTTCACATTGTAGAAGGAAGAGAGCTGCTCACTGTGAAGTATTTGCTCCCTGGAAATCCCTGGAAATTTGCTCCCTGTAGATATATTATTGAAAATCAAATTTGAAGAATCAAGCTTGAGCTACTCAACCTGCACATTACTGCATCTCAATAAATCTGTAAATACCGTAAGACAAAAAGAGATTTCACATTCAATACCTACAAATTTTCCAGAAAACTGGTGGGAGAAGGTACCTAATTTCAGAGTGTTTTAACAACATTCAGCCACAGGTCCAAATAAAAGCTGAAAATGTCAGATGTGATCTCACCCGCCTGGAAAAAAATTCTTCCAAGGAAAATTAGTCCTCTTTGAATACCTCAAATATTCAATTTCAAGCCTTTAATTAATCATCCCTTTAAGAGGGGAAAGCAGTCTGGCAAGGTCACACTGGTCAGTGTGCCTTTAAGGGTTAAATTCATTCCTTAGGCTGCTTACTGCAGGCACCAACAAGCAAATCAGAGCAGGATTGGTAAGATCAGCATTTCAGCAAACCATGAGCCCGAGGTGCTAAGTCTGCATTTTGAACTATGCATTCAGAATTACCACTTACAAATCTTACATTCAACACAATATTCTGGAAGCTTTGGAGGCAGATTTAAAAGCTGCCCCCATTCCCAGATGGTAAAGTTAAGGTCTCTTAAAATAAGGTGAGAGGAGGTGAAAGCTTTTCACGAGTCACTCTACCTAAACCAAATCTATCCTCCTTTTGACCAGTGCACACACACACTGTACAACCAAATGCAGCCCTACCTGAGGCACATGTCAAAAAAAGAGACATTCTTCCAGAGAAAGAGCTGAAGCAGTCAAAATCATCTTTGCAAACCTGACATCAGTGTCAGTGTCACGTGCAGGCTCAGACCCAGAAGCCTCTCTGCATGGGTCAACAACCCTGCAATTCTTTACCAGTTGCTTGAACTTCTAAAACAAACATAATAATCCTTTCACTGGAAGGCAGACATGTCCAATTGGGCCTTTCCTGTGATTAGCCAAAATTTAAAACGTTTAATTTCACAATTATTGCTTCCATTTATGAACTGATTGCTACACAGACCCCATAAGCCATAAACAGGACCAGGAAAATGCTTTGCTTCTGGACAGAGGCTACACCCATTAGCTTTAAAAATACAAATAACTTGCTTCAGCCTCTGCTCTAGACTCACAATTCCAGAAATATCTCCTGTTTTTTCAAACATCTCTCCAGCTCCACTGTAAGCAGCTGAGGGCACAGGAGAAGAAGCAATGAAGCCAAGCCCCATGCTACCTGGCATCTTCAGAAGTGCTCAGGCTGTGAAATTACTTTTATCTTCACAGACACTGAAGCATTTGCTGTGGTTTACCAGTGAAACAATCATTTGGCCCTTCAGGGTCTAAAAATCACAGCTCAGAAGTTAAGTAAATGACAAAGGAATTTTTCCAGTAACAAGCTGCCAATTAAGAACTGAAATGGAAATGAACCTTATTTTCTAGAGGTCTTATACCTGATGTATGTTCACTTAGGATGATAAAACTAAGTGTCCAGTTGTTCCTTTCCTTGACAATTTAACCAAGCTGCTTTCTCTATCTTTGCTGCCCACATCTTGCTAAAGTTCTTAACTCTCATATATGAAAATTTGATCTTTTGACCAAAGCAACACAAGTTTTCTAGGCTCAGACCCCATGGGCTGGTAGTCTTAGGACCCTTACTCCGTTTTCAAATGAAGCTTAAGGAAAACAAAACCTATCTCTCCATATTTACAAACATTATTCTCCTCCAAGAGAAAACTGCTGTAGAGTATGATGTGGCTGATGTGTATTTAAAAAAAAATTGAAGGGCTACTTCTAAGTATCTGTGTTTTTAAGCTGGCTGATGACATAGCCCAGATGAAACAAAGCTGCTGGCTTATTTTCATATTCATTTTGAATGGTTCTGTGCACCAGAATCTTTAAGTTAAGGCACAGCTGTTGCCCCTGTCTTGTAGTTTATTTTTAAGTTTTATTATTTTTATTTTCAGCTTTGGTAGCGTACCCCTGAAGAAGCCCTAACTTCACCATTTCTGAGTGACAGACTATGAAATGCAGGATTATTATATCAAAGGACAAGAGTGAAGTAGTGATAAAAGAAAGAATCCCCCAAGACACTACTGTCAGAAGATATAAATTCCATTCTGCAGGATGGGGAGAAAACAAACAAAAAAACCAAACAAAACCACCCCCTCTAAAACATATTCCCAGAAGATGTCATTCCAGCCTGGAAAGTTATCTATCTTTGAGAGTACCACAAACATTTGTTCTATTTGAAGGGGGTAAGGAGGGGACTGGAGAGCCCAAGCCAAGGAAAAGCCATCAGGCCCAGGTGCCTCCTGCCAGGCAGCTCTGAAGGGGCTCTCCCTAATGCTCACCCAACTTCTCCAGATTTTTTCCAGAAGCAACCATGAGAGATGCTGTTGTACTGCTCCTCAGCTTCTGTAAAATCCAGAGAGTTCAGGGACAGAAGAGAACAGCCAGAGTATTGCTTATCTATTGCAAAGGAGCTTTGAAGGAGCATGTGGTTAGTAGGTTGAGAGAGGTTCTCCTCCCCCTCTATTCTGCATTGGTGAGGCCACACCTGGAGTATTGTGTCCAGTTCTGGGCCCCTCAGTTCAAGAAGGACAGGGAAGTGCTTGAAAGAGTCCAGAGCAGAGCTACTGAGATGATTAAGGGAGTGGAACATCTCCCTTATGAGGAAAGGCTGAGGGAGCTGGGGCTCTTTAGTTTGGAGAAAAGGAGACTGAGGGGTGACCTCATCAATGTTTTCAAATATGTAAGGGGTGAGTGTCAGGGAGATGGAGTTAGGCTTTTCTCAGTGGTGACCAGTGATAGGACAAGGGGTAATGGGTGTAAATTGGAGCATAGGAGGTTCAAGTTGAATATCAGAAAAAATTTTTTTACTGTAAGGGTGACAGAGCCCTGGAACAGGCTGCCCAGGGGGGTTGTGGAGTCTCCTTCACTGGAGACATTCAAAACCCACCTGGACACGTTCCTAGGGGATGTACTCTAGGGGGCCCTGCTCTGGCAGGGGGGGTTGGACTAGATGATCTTTGAGGTCCCTTCCAACCCCTAGGATTCTAGGATTCTATGACAGAAGAGAACAGCCAGAGTACTGCTTATCTATTGCAAAGGAGCTTTGAAGGAGCACGATTCTAGTAAGGGAATCAGCGAGTGATGCAGGCGGCAGATAGTGGGGATCACGGGAGTTTGGTGTGCTGTAAAATTCATGAAAAAAGCGTAGGATGCATTTTAAGTGCACGAGGCCAGGTAGGTGCAGCACTGCTGGTTATTCCATACGCATCCATTTGGCACTTGGCACCCTGGGATGACTGCAGCACGGAGGCTCAGCCTGAGTCAGGCCGGTGCCGCAATGCAGAGCCCTGGTGATGGGAAAGCAAAGTGATGAGCAGACCTCATCCCTTCCTCCTGCTGGAGACACTCAGCTCTGCTACCAACTGCACTCCCAGAGAGGGCAATGCAGCCAGATGCCAAGGGGATGTGCTCCTTCTTCTCAGAAACCAGCCTGAAGCAAACTCACAAGCCTTTACCAGTTGGCTTTTTCTTTAGACCAATAGCCTGTGCTGACCCTTTGGTCTCCCCTTCTTTCTCCCTGTTCTGCAGGGATCAGAACAAACCCAAAGGACTCGGGGAAAGAGGGACTCAGATCACCTTGCAGCAACCTCCCCACCTTCACCTGCCTCAGCCCTCCAGAGCTCCCAGTTCCTCCCCTTCCCAGAGCCTGCCATGCAGCTCACAGCACTGATATATGATGTATATAAATCTCCTCACAATCCTGTTTCCTCACACCTTGATTAATTCCATCTCTGTCTGCCACCTTTCCTTTCAAACACAAATGCAGAGGGCAGGCTCTGAAAATGGGACTTGTTTTTTTTTTTCCTTGAGTTGCTCTCTGAACTCAGCAGGTGCAGCCCCACTGGCGGGAGGAAGCTCCCACTTCTAGGCTGTGTTCCTGGCATCTGCTTCTCTTTCCTCCTGAAAGCACAGCAGATGTCATCAAAGCAGATCAGAACTTAAACAACCCCCTGGACCCCAGGATCCCTTTGCTGTAAATACAGGCTGAGCTTGTTTGAACTGGAAATTGTTATTCTCAGGAAGAATTGCTCTGTACCCAGCACTGTCTCCAATCAATTAACATTGTGTGAGTTTTCATTATTAACCTCTCAGTAACCTGAGAGGTTTGAGCTCATTCTCCTCCCCAAAATGCACAGAACCCTGGTTGCATAATCTCAAAAATGTCAACAGCAAAGCAAGCAGAGGAGGCAGAGCAGTTTCAATCCTGCCTGGCATTTCCAGCCTGATAAAGGTTAGAAAGAACTGGCAGAGGTGAAAGAAAAATGCTCTCCATGTACACAACTCTCCTAACGAGATGGGGAGGACACACACACAAAGGAATTCACAACGAAATGAAGTATTAGCAGAGAGATTACACAAAGTATTTTAATTAGTGCTCCTGTTATAAGTAGGAGTCCAAAGCCCCAGACAAACCCCCTTTGATGTTTGCCTTCCCAGAGCCTGGCTGAGGTGAAAGCAGGATTCTGGATATGGGTATCCAGAACATGGCAGGAGGGCACACCTGGATCCATCACATTCTGCATGGGATCACCAAAGGAAGGAGTCAGCACTTAGGACTGGGCTTGGGGCCTGACAACAGATATCCAGGAGTGTCTGGCACCCAGGTACCACAGTCAGGGATCAACACAGCTCCAGTCACATCACCACTAAAGCCACAACTTCCCTTTGGAGCCAACTCCAGTTTCATCCACCCTTTCAGGAGGCAGCCAGACATGGTGTCAGGACGTTGCTCTGCAGAGCAACGAGTGCTGGAACTCATAACAGAGACTGGACTTGAAAAATCAGTAGGTTTTCTCAGTTCTAAAATGATGACAGCTGAAGAACTGACCTGGAAATTGTGAGGAGAAGGCTCCTGCCCTCCTGGTGACAGCACTGCAGGCACGGCTGCATAGGAAACACAGCTGATTCTCCTGCCCCAAGCTATTGCTCAAACACGTGAAAAGCTGATCTGTGAAATCAGCCAAACCCAAGCAAGAGCTGAGTTCATGAAGGTGGCTTCCTGACTTAATGTTTCCCTCTCCCTTCTGGGAAATGGAAATAGTGTGAATTCCATCTCACCAGAATTGATGCCCCTGCCTCAACTTAGTGTCCCCCTTGTTGCAAGGGAGAGATCTTTGATGAAATCAACAAACTTTTTACCATTTTTACCAACATCCATAGGCTTTTAGAAGGTGATGCCAGGTGATTCCCTTCAGCCCAGAAGGGAAGGATGTCTCCCAGCCCCACAACCACAGGCAGTATTCTGGAGAAGGGGCAGATTCTTCTCCTGTGACCACTCAATTTAACTACTGGAGAAAGAAGGGAAGATTTCAGCCTTGGAATTAACATATGAAGCTCTACAAATCTGTGCCAGAAACCAGTTTGAAACAAATCAATTACTGGAGAAAGCCCCTTCAGCCTGGGACTAATGGGTTGCATTTACCCACTGGAAGCAACAGGCAAAATTTGGCTAGTGGCAACAGCTTGTAAATTGTGTTCCCAGGCCCATGAGCAGCTTCTGGAGGGTTCTGCTTCAATTTTCTCTTGGTCTAGCACTTGATTTCCATCTCCTTCAATTCTCCCCTGCTGCAAGATGACCCAAGCTGGATGCAGCTACTTAGAGATAATACCCAGCACCACAGAGCTGGCCCCAGAGGCATCACAGCAGAGTGGGTACAAAGTGCCATTTTTAGCAGCTGCTGACCCGTGTGAGAGAAAGAATGGGGTCAGGCAGGCATTAAAATGCAGACGTAGCCCAGGAGTCATGGAAGGCAGCACGTGAGACATCCCCCAAAAATCACATGTACCACAAACTACTGAGCAGTGCTTCACTGCTGATAACATTCCCTGATAAGCTCTGGCATCTGGATTCTGTCTCCCACACCCTAGGAAGTGAGGATGTCAATAAACAGTGAAATGCTGTCCTATCTGAATTGAGTCACCAGTGATTTTTTTTTTTTACATTTTTGGGAAAGAATGAGGACTCACGACAGATTAAATTCTCCAGAATTTTTAAGTAAGATGGGATACTTAAGCCACCTAGAACCCCAAACTTCATCTGGTATTTCCTTCCTACATGTCCTGAGTAGTTTGAATTATCTACAGGACCATTCAAGTACCCTGAGTTCTACAATAGTGACAACTCCAACATCTACATGTCCCTAAAAGAGGGGAGTCTGTAAAGTCATCTTCATCCTTTACAAATACATAAAATGCTTTTAAATACATACCAAGTTAGCTGGAAACTTCCTGAAACCACAGCTGTGCTCTTAACTGTGCAGAAAGGATTTTAATCCATTTATTTCCAGAGTAAAGAATATTGGAATGAAACCAAAGGTATTTAGTTATTACTCTACAGTAGAAAGCAAACAGATCAATGAAGTCAATTACTTTGATTGCACCCAAGGCATAGGAGGTGACCCAGTGGTCATTCTGACCTTGTCTACAAAAGGCAGGTCTGGAAGGGACCTTCTCAGCCCCCTTGCCGGTCCATCTGCTCCAAAGATGGCTCAGCAGCCATCACAGCTTTTGAGAGACATTTCCCTAACCTCTTTCTCAGCATCTTCACTGACTGAGATTTCATGGTCTCTCCAGGTTCTCTCTTTCTAGGGATTCTCCTAGAATCCAATTTCTCTGCCCCTTCTACGCCCAGCTCTTCCCAGCCCATGAACAAATTATAACCTTCATTCACAACAGACTTTTTTAGGCATTTCAAGTCTCGTGTCTTCCCCCATCCTCCTCTATTTTGCATCCCCCTATAATCATCCAAACTTCTGTAGATCACATTTCTCAGATTACTCTCATTACTTTCTTCTGGATTCTCTCCAAATCATCCCACAATATTCTTATTGTGGTGCCCAAAAAGATGCACTAGATATCCTTCCTACTACACATAAATTTAGCAAGCCTACACACTGTTTCATACTTAAAGCTAGGATACTGAAATCAGAATGTAATGAGTTCAAGCAGGCTTCTTTTTTTTTTTTTTTAAATTATAAAGATTCATGTAGCACATTTTAACTAGACTGGTCAGCAAGAATATATTTGCCAGGAACTCACTCAAATTTAGTTAAATTAAGGGCACTGTGTTTCTGGGCACCAGCAGACATTGCTCTCTTCATGCAAGTTCAGGGCTTTCCTTGGGAGAGGTGCAAGACAGTCACACATCTGCTCTATAAACCCAGCACATGTTCAAGCACAACCACCCTCGAAAATTTAGAATTCCTTTTTTTCCCTGGGCCTCTCTTGGCCTGCATTTAGCACAAACCCCAGAGTCACTGGTACCCAGTTTGGCCTCAGCTTCCTCCACCCTCCTGCAGAGAGCTCAGACAGTGGATAATCCCATTTTCACCTCTGTGCAGCTCAGTCAGGTCCTGACACGAGAGCTGTTGCTGCTTCTTGGGGGCACCTCAGGGACCCTCAGGAGACACTGGTGCCACCAAGCATTTTGTTGAGCAGAGGACTGAGGAAAACAGCCCAGAGCCAGGACTCTGCCTGGCAAGGAGTCACAGGGGCTGTAGGCTTGTTGTCCCCACCACAAAAGGGCAGACAGGAATATTCCCTTTTTTCTGTCCAGTTAGCTTCACTGTTCATGTGAGGGCACTGAGAAACACCCACAGCACGAGATCTTTGCCCAGACTAATGAACTCCTGCCACCAAGTCACCAGCTGGGATTTCCACGGGAAGAGGGACATTTGCCTTTTAATTGCGTGCAGTCACTGGCAGGAATTTTCCAGATATTATTATTTGTGCTAGTTTAAAGTTCCTGTTCTAGGGCCCTGTCAAATACCACTGTTAAAAGCACCAGTGCTCTGGGTTAAGAAGCTGCTATTTCAGTCCTGCTGAGGTCAAGGGCAACAGCTCAAGCAGTCCCCAGGCCCTAAGGCTGCCCCTACACCAAAGGCTTGGAACACCCTGACTCCTCCAGCCCCACAGGGATTGAGGACATGGGGAGCCAGGGATCAGGACAATGCAGAGCAGTAGCTCGGGCAGGCACTGGGACACAGTGGGGAGGGAGGAATGCTTGGAGCAGGAATTCATGCTGAGCAGAACACTCCCACTCACCCTCATCTCCAGCCAAGGGGAACAGGGACCTGCTCAGCAGGAACAGCTCTCTCAGTCTGTGCCTTGCACTGGATTTGGAAAGCTTCTGACCAGCAAGATGTGCTCTGAGTGCTATTATTGTGCAAAAAAAGTGACAGCACAGCTGCACTGGGTAATGGTGCCTTGCTCCAAGTTCTGGCTGTCCTGAGAGCAGCAGTGGGAGGATGCCTTGAAGCCTCACTTCAACCACCACTAAGAAACTGCTCTGGCAAGGCATCTGCATTTGGCATTTTCATCTGGGAAGGTGTGCATGTTGCTCTCTCACACCTGCCTGATGCTCTGGCCCTGCTGCAGCACCTTGCCTGTGCTGGGATGGGAGAGGAGCCAAGGGCCTGAAGCCACTCCAGAGTTAGGACCAGCTCAGAGTTCAGACAGGCTCACAGCAAAATTTCACTGCTCTGCTCCATCCCAGGGTGGGCAGGACACCAGGACAACAAACACAATAGCTTTTTGGGTCACATCACATCTAATACCTCGTGGCCACCAGAAGAGCAAAGCTGTGCCAGGGTCACAGGTTAATTAAAGGCAGTGTCTCAGCTTACAGTCACAGCACCTCCAGCAGGAAGCACAAGGCAGCTTTAAAGTTTTAATTCAAGTTAGCCCATGATGCCCTCTCTCCAAAAGGAGGGCAGAGACATCAGTTCACTGTTTCAGCCAGGCTGCTCATCCCTGTCCCTGTCACAGCCTGGCTCCCAAGATCTAACTCACACAGACAAACCTGCTCATCCCAGACTGCCCTGAGCTCCTTCACACTGCTCTGATTTGACAGCTGGAACCTACCTTGCCACCTTTCTAGCCACAGATCTTTCCAGGGAAGAAATACCAAATTAAAGTTTGGGTAAAATAGGGCTCACAACAAACCAAACCTGAATATCACAGTCACACCTGTGAATCCTTTGCTCACCTGAGTGTATAAATGCTCTCTTCAGCTGTGCCTTGTAGACCACTGACTTGTCACAAGTAAGCAGGAGCTCAACCATTTCAGCGAGGAGATCCCAGTTCCTCCTGTGGCACAGCCCAGTACAGAGCTGAACCCAGACTGCCTCCCAGACCCTTTTTGCCTTGTGTCTTACACTTTATTCCCATTTTCCAAGCAGCCTTTTGAATCACACACAGCAAGTGGGTACTGAGAGCACAGAAGATGTGGAAGCTCACAGCCTTCTCATCTTGCTTGAGCAAGAACTGGGAGTTTAGTGCTAAAGCTGGACTCATTTTCACAACAATTGAGGAAGACATTCCTCTAGTTGCTCATATGATTTAGGTCATAACCACAGCTTTGCTCTCTTCCATGTCTTTTGTGTGGAGAAAGACACAAGGGATCAGCTGCACAAGATCTCAGACACATCCTGGAATTGTTGGGGCTTAATGCAAATGCATAAAATTCAGGCACTGTGGAGCTTTTTGCAATATAATCACCAAACTGCTTACAGGTCAACTCAAAATAAAATTGTTGTTGTGGCTGCTTAATGAACATGCAATAACCTTTCAAATGATAGTGCCAAAAACATGAATTTCTCTCAAATTACATGCTTTATATACAGCAGTGTGTCATTTAAAGCAAAACTTCCACAGAAGTCACATCTAAAACATAGTCCATGATGTCCACTTTCAAGTCCCCTTGGAAACCATTTTCCTGCCCATTTACTCAAAGAACACAATTACTATTTCTGCACAATGGGCTCAGGATGAGTATGTTCCAAAACTCTAACAGGGCTTTTTTTAAAAAAAAATATAGCTCCTTGATTTACCCATACTTGAGAATGGATCCCAACACCAGTCTGCGAGGTCCTCTGCTCAGTGGGACAAACTGTGACACCACACTGACAGCAGAAAGCAGAGACAGCCAAAGCAATTTGCTGGGAACAGTCCTGAAACTGGATTAAGATCTCATAATTCTTACTTTTTAAAGTGTTTCTGCAGCACTAACTCACATGCACCATTATTTGCAAGCACACTCAGACAGGACTAAATATTACTTTTTTCCAGTTCCCCTGCTGCACTCTCCAGTAAAATAGCTCCTTGTGCTCTTACCATTGGGAGAAAATCTCACAATATCAGGTCTTTTGTAAACAGGGCTGAAAGCTCACTTGTTTTTGTAATCATCTTATGCAACTGCTATCTACCACGACAGCATCCTTTCAGCTTAGAATATCCTGAGACATGTGGATAGAAAAGCTTTGCCTAAGGCCACTCTCCAACCACTTGTAACAATATTTTAAAAACCACCTAAGCAAGGGCTTGATTTGATGGCTCTAGATGAAATGAAAAGGCAATTTTGCAAGAAGTCTGGCCAGAGGATTACATGTTTATTGATCTGGTTGTTGTCTGATCAGCTCAGCACCAACTCAGTCATACTCCCCAGCCCAGTCATAGAATCATAGAATCATAGAATCATAGAATCACAGAATCATAGAATCATAGAATCCTAGAATCCTAGGGGTTGGAAGGGACCTCAAAGATCATCTAGTCCAACCCCCCCTGCCAGAGCAGGGCCCCCTAGAGTACATCCCCTAGGAACGTGTCCAGGTGGGTTTTGAATGTCTCCAGTGAAGGAGACTCCACAACCCCCCTGGGCAGCCTGTTCCAGGGCTCTGTCACCCTTACAGTAAAAAAATTTTTTCTGATATTCAACTTGAACCTCCTATGCTCCAATTTACACCCATTACCCCTTGTCCTATCACTGGTCACCACTGAGAAAAGCCTAACTCCATCTCCCTGACACTCACCCCTTACATATTTGAAAACATTGATGAGGTCACCCCTCAGTCTCCTTTTCTCCAAACTAAAGAGACCCAGCTCCCTCAGCCTTTCCTCATAAGGGAGATGTTCCACTCCCTTAATCATCTCAGTAGCTCTGCGCTGGACTCTTTCAAGCACTTCCCTGTCCTTCTTGAACTGAGGGGCCCAGAACTGGACACAATACTCCAGGTGTGGCCTCACCAATGCAGAATAGAGGGGGAGGAGAACCTCTCTTGACCTACTAACCACCCCCTTTCTAATGCACCCCAGGATGCCATTGGCCTTCTTGGCCACAAGGGCACATTGCTGGCTCATGGGCATCTTCTTGTCTACCAGGACCCCCAGGTCTCTTTCACCTCCACTGCTCTCCAGCAGCTCAGCCCCCAACCTATACTGGGACATCCCTTGGAGATTTGCCCTCCTAGGGCAGACTCACCCCACACTCTGCTTCTGATACACTCACTGGCATGAGGCTCTTGCCTGGCAGGACTCCACTGCAGCACATTTGCAATGGGCTGACGTTTCCTTTTTTTTTTCCTTCATTTGTTTCAAGCTGCAGAAGGAAGCCCAGAGAGGCGAATGGCAACGTACGTGATTTTCTTTAAGAAAAAAGTAGAGAACCCCCTGAATTTATGCTTTGGAAGAAAGGTAGGAAAAGCTCAGGTTTGCAGGATTTTGTGGTCCTCCTCCCACTGCTGTGCATACCCAACTTGGCTTTCTCATCAGGCAGCAGCAGTTGCCCACCAGCTCCCCTGGCATCCACAGGGCATGGGCAGGACACCAAAGGCAGCTCACACACCCAGCAGTAATTACAACAGAGAAAGAAAATAGCAGGGAAAAAAGACAATACCCAGAATCAAGTGGTGGCAGAGCAGAAGGGGACACTTTGGTGTACCCACAGAACCAGCTCTCTGTAATTGTCTACACATTATCCCTTCAACTGATGCTCATCCCAGGATACTCCTCTGATTTTGCTTGGGAAGAGGAGTGCCTTGCCAACAGTCACGTTCAGGATGTGCATCACAAGCTTCCTAATGCACCCCAGCATGCTTGTTTTCCTACCAGCAGGCCAGGATGTTATTGTTCTCCTGGCCACATGCTGGCAAGAAGTCCCCTCTCCACCCAAACCCACAAAAACACTCTCCAAGTCAGGACATCATCCTTCCTGGGTTTTCAAATCCCCTCATCCTAGGGGCACTTCACAGAAGCTGGGCAAGCATCAAACTTGGGCAATGGTGCTGTGCTTAGCTGCATCTTCCTTGTGTTGGAACTCAGCATGCTTTCAGTCCCCCTGGGTTTATGCTGTCCCCATTTTCCACCATTAGGCCAACTTTGGATGAACCAGGAATACCACAAAACCTTTTCCCTGTGGCAATCTTTGGTGTATATAAATCATAAACTTTATACCTGCTGGGGATACGTGTCATTACTGCACACATTAGGAGGCACCATCCTGTCTTTGCTACTAAAAGGATGAGCACCTCTCCTACAAACCAAGAATCCAGGAAAGAGCCTTAAAAACAGAGAGAGTTGGAGAGTGAGCAGAGTGGTGCCAGACAGCTCCAGGTTGAGGCCATTGCTGGGGTGGAAGGGGTTCAGACACTGATTCAGATTTTCAGTATCACAGCTAAAAAAAATGTTCCTCTTAGGAGTAGGATGGGAGTGAGAAGCAGGGGACATCTCCTTCAGCAGCACACACAGAGCAGGGAATTCAAAGGAAAAGAGCTCACCAGTAAGTAAAACCTTGACCACTGAGAACCACTTGTTTTAAGCTGCCTTGGGCAGTCCCATGGGTATCTCAGCACAAGTAACCAAAGATGTGCTAGGAAGGCTGGAATTGAGTTCTCTCCCTGCACAGCTTAAGCTGACACAGAGCCACTTCCATCATCCAATTTGTTCAGCTTCCATGGACATAAACAAATCTCAAGGAATGTAAAGAATTAAGGCCATTAACACAGAGCCTAAAAGCTCCAAATCTCCAACATGAGCTCTCAGTGTCAGACAAGCATGCAAGAGGGAGGCTGCCAAGGGCTTTAACTCAAACATTTTCCTTGTTCATGGTATTTCTGGAAGAACTTTGCCCTTATGATGCAAACGCAATGGTAAGAGCCTCTTCAGAGGACAAGGACCACTGACTGATGGTAGGTTTGATGCCACCTCCCCAGATCCCTGAGACTCAAGCCCATTTTTGCTCAGACCCATCTGGCTCAGGGGTTACCTAAGGACTCTCTTTACCATACAAAAGCCAACAGAAGCCTGCAAATTCAGGCTTATTTTTATTAAATAAGGACACAGTCTGTGAACTCCCACAGGTCAGAGGGAGCCAAGGTTCTTTTCAGCTCGTGGCATAAATAGCACCAAGCACAGAACAGTAAGGTCACAGAAAAGCCTCCTAAGGAGCAGGGGTGAGGACAGGACAGCCCAGGTGATTTAGAGATACCACCAGAAAATAAGTTGTACAGGTATCCCAGAATACAGATGGCTCCAAGAGATAAAGGGAGTTCTTATGAGACTCTAAGACTCAGCAACTCCCTGATGGTCCTGTATGGTTTTTTTTTTTAAAATAAACTGAAGAGGGTAAGTTAAGGATCAGGCACAGCTGCAAAAAAACCATAAAACAACAAAAACCCCAAACCAACAACAAAAAACCCAAACCAACCAAAAAAAAAAAACAACAACAACAAAAAACCCCAAACAAAAAAGCCCTCAGCAGCAATGCAGCCAAGTCAGACAGCTGTGCCAAACACTGCTGCCTCTGAGGGGGCTGCTCCTGCTCTGCTGCATGACACAAACATTCCACACACTTGCAGGATGCTCACTCCACATGCAGGGAAAAAAGTGCATGGAGCCAAGTGTAGAGACAGGGGGTAAGTGCTCTATGCAGGACTGTGCTCAGCTGTACCCTGGGCTCCTTGTCTGACTGCATCCAAGACATTCAAATACCTCTCTGGGCACCCTCACATAACAGACACATAAAATCCCTTGCCAAGTGATGTTGGACAATGCACAGGAAAGGTTTGTTAAACCATAAAGGAATCTGTATCCTTCAGTATGCCAGGGTACAGCTCCAACTTTTTTCATACTAGTGCTAAGTCAATAAAATGTTACAGTCACATAAGTCTTTTAAGGAAATGTAGCCTAGAATTTAATAAAGATGAAAGAAATAAGATCCTCTTGTCATTTTATTTCTCTGGACTAAATTGAATTGATCAGAATTCCTTCCTGCAGACCTTTCCAGCCACCCAAGCAGAAGCTACACAAGGGCTGTAACTCTTGCCTGTACAGCTGCATCCTTTAACACACCTCAGGCTGCAATATTTCTGACTGACTAGGGCACAGAAGACTAAAATATTTTTCAGCTTTTCGTGCAAGTCTGTGAGGCACTGCTTGCAGTACAAAATTGTATTCAAGGGAGTTTTGCTGGAGCCATTTTCTGGTTTGATTCAAGCCCAGGAGTTCTTTCCCACTCCCCTCAAAGAAATGAGTTCCCCCTTGCACAGGACGAGGGCAGGAGGGGAAGCAGTGCCAATCTTGTACTCAGCTCTGCCTCTCCTCCTCCACTTGCCTTGGCCCTCATCTGAGGCTTTCCCAGCTCTCCCAGAAAACCACTGGTTGAAGACTCCTCTTTCTGGGAGCTGGTCTTTTGCTGTCAGACTCCTGGCTGCAGCTCAGAGCTTTCCCTTAGTGAGCAGAGCAGAAAAAAGAGACTTTTCCCCAAAACAGAAGGGGCACAACAACTTCCTCGCCTGCCACCTCTCCAAAGGCTGGGTGGGAGGCACTGGCAAGCAGAAGCAGACTTGCTGCCCACTGGTGGGCTGAAACAATTCTGTGCAAGGCTGGAAACAATGGATCCTTCACTACTGCAGCTGTGCAGGGAAAGGACTGGAGCTGAGAGCAGGGCTGGTGAGCAGGGAGCCAGAGAGTGGTGAGCAGAGCTCCTGCAGGCTGACAGAGCTAACCCACAGCTAACCAAGGACACCCCAGGAGCTCTGGCCAGGCTGGGAAGTGCCCAAATGTGGCATTTAAACATGGGCCACACACACCAGAGGCACAGCTGAAGTGGGAGCTGGAGAGGAGCCAGCAGTGTGCCCAGGTGGCCAAGAAGGCCAATGGCATCCTGGGCTGGCTCAGGAACAGCGTGGCCAGCAGGTCCAGGGAAGGGATTCTGCCCCTGGACTCACCTTGAGTCCTGTGTCCAGACAAGAGGCCATGGGCTTAGGAATTTCTTCCTAATATCCAACCTAAAGCTCACAGTGTTGTCTTGCTATCCACCATCCTACCTTGAATAGGAAACCTACCCTGAGCTCTGGAGGTGCCCTGGTTTCCATAGCCCTATTGTGGACGTTTTCATATCCCAGTAAATCTTGTAACAGGAATGCAAAGCAGTGTTGTCACTGTGTCTTTTTATCCTACAAAGAATTCCAGGGTTTGATTAGCTGTTCATAATATTTTCAGTTGTGGATTTCAGCCTGGCCAAGGAAAATACCAATACATCCCAGAAACTGAAAGCCAAGTAAGTAAATCCAACAGAAAACCCCAACGTGTTCCAAAGTTAAAAGAAAATACTAATAAGAAAACTCAAATAAGGAATTTGAGACAGAAAAGATGGAATTAATCTTAATTTTTAACAAAACCCACAATCAGCACATATGTTTCTCACACACTGATGGTAAAGATGGCACAGGGTAGGCCACAAGTCCATAAGAATCCTTTTATACGAACCAAATTCCAAATCCCTCTGATCTGCTTTAAATTATAATTTGGAAAAGGAGGTTACATACACATAATGCCCCTGATACTATTCAGATGTAAAATCCTATCCAAAAAAACTTCCTAGATGAGCTTTCATTTTCCAGTAATTACAGATTTAGATCAAAACAAAGAATGGGACAATTTAAGGGATTTTTTTGTTTGTTTCTTTGGTAGTTAGGTAGAAGAGGGAGCTAGCTCAGAGATAATACATCAGGACCTCAGGTAAAATGGTGAATGCAGATTTTGATCAATATCTGAACAGCACAGCTAGCAAGAAATGTAATGGTCTTGCAGTTTCTGTTCAACAGAGCTTTGGAATATAACACTTGGAAGTTGAGAAATTAAAGTTAACACATTTCTTACTCTAGTTATGCATTTGTCTTCTCCTTCAAAGCAGTCTGGTGGTCAGAAGGAGGATATAGCAGCCACATAGCACATGATAAAAGCCTTGCTCTGGTTGTCTGAAGCAGAAACAATTTTTCTCTGTCTCTTTCCTACAGAGAATAGATTGAAAAATTTAATTAACATGCTACAGCTTTCTAGCAACAGGCCAGCAAGGAATAAGGAATGGGCTTCCCAGATGAAGGATATCCAGCTACAAAGAGCTGTACAAGAGGCTACAAGCCACAGCCAGCTACTAGGAGCTTCCTTCAGGGAGAGGACACAAAACCACACTTCTGGCACTACCTTCCCCTGCAGCATCCTTTTGTCCCTAAAAAAAAAGTAGAGTGGAATTACAGAACAAACCTCCACCTCAAACATCATGTTACTTTAGCTAAGAGCAGACAAGGATTCCAGGAATAGAATGAAGGAAACCATCACTCTCCCCAGTAAAAAGAGAGAAATCAGGCTGGATCTGGAGGCAATGAAACAGCTTAAGGCACCTGGAGCCTAAGGAAATTTCACAAGAGTTCACCAGGATTCATCAGATCATAGAACTGGGACAGTGTTGACCAACATAGAGCTGCTGCTACCAGTGACATCTTGTCCTTGCCCTTCAGTTTCCACCACTGCCTGGAGGACAGCACTGAATCACACAGCTGACTGATGAAAAACCCCCAAACCAAGCCCAGAAGGTCCAAAAGGCTGCGGCCTCGCCTGGAAAAAGCACGCGACAAACAATTCTAAAATTAAAAGAAAAAAAGGGAGAGCTTCACTGGAAGAGGCAGGTAGTCAAATGGGATGTGACAGGTCATCCCTGGAGGAAAGGAAACTGGCAGCCTGGCTGGCTTGTGCTCCTGACAACCCCAGGATCTCTGACTGCCTTGCTGGGGCACAAAAAAAAGGGACAACACTTGTCTGTAGCACTGCAGCCCCACTTCATTAGCAGCAATGCTAAAGAGCTGAGTCTCACAGTTAATAATCATCCAAGGAGGCCAAAAGCACACCAGAAAATCATTTGCAGTATTCTTCCAGAACCAGCTGACTAATCCACGGTGGAGATCATTTTAATGAACACTTCTGGCTTCCAAACATTTCCAGGCAAATATTTGATATTAATTTCTGCCTGCTGACCAACACGCTCTTTCAGTTTGTTTGGCAGCCTGCTGCCAGATTAGGGATCTTATTTGCTCAAAAGGTTTGTGACAATTACAGACAACCCATTTAATTGTTCCCTCTGGGTATCCTGGATACGACCATCTTGGGGAGGAGGAATAAGTTTAGATGACAAATGTTTCAGAGTGATAAGCATTGATCTCCCCATCAGCTCCTGTGCTAACATGCTATGGGGGGTACTGTCCTACTCCTGCTGAAACCAACAGGGTTTGGATTGGATCCAGAATTCAGGAAGAAGCAGCATGCCAGGATCAAAGCAGTAAAGCAAGGGCTGATCTGCTCATCTAGCACATTGACTGGTTAAGGAAGAAATGCCCTGTGCCAGGCCATGTCCAGCTTCCCTTCATTTTATTCAGCTGTCCTGCAGCTTAAGGGGACAAAACCTGTTGGCACAGGGCTTGTCTTCACATCAGGATTTGCCTCTCAACAGTCTCAGTCTTCACAGCTCTTTTTATGAGGAAAGACTACATTGTCCCACACAGTTTGACATCATCTTTTAATGCCTTCCTTACTTTTTTTTTTTTTCTTATCTGTTTTTCTTCCTGTTTTAAGATTAACAGGTGCTCAAAGACGGCTGAAAGGCTGTTAACAAGTTCTCAGATTTATGTCAGGAGACTTGTTGGTTCCCTAAAAACAATCCTCAGCACAGAGGTATCCTGAAACAGATAAGGGAAACTTCTCCCCCACCCCCTAGCCCCATCAACTGAGTAATCTTTCAAAGAGATTTTGGATTGTGTACTGCTGGAGAGACATGAGATGTCATGAAGCCAGCACAAACAATGATAAAGAACTTCCAGTTGCCAGTTATTCATCACCTGGCAAAGAGAGATCAGCCTGGAAAAGCACTTCAGTCTCATAAAGTGAAGAATTCCATGAATTACTGAAGAGGTCTGTTGGTGTGATGGAGGCAAAGGTGTGGGAGAGCAGGTACAAGAATACTTAATAGCAAAAGTTGAACTCTCATCTTCAAAGGCAGCCCAAAACTGAATTTTTGTGCTACAGTCAGCACAGCACACTTCAGAATCCTGGCCAGTGAAGAAGCTGGTGAAGTGGTCTGGTTTCTAGCAGAGTCAGTTCTGACTCCAGACCCTTCAGATCTTTTGTCCTCTACAGATGACAGAACATTCTCTAATCCCACTCTCAGACTTATTAAGATGCAGATTTGTTAGAAGCAGAGCAGAGGCATCATTGTTAACAGTGGCACACACAGCCCTTTGCACAACCATGACTCCTCTTTACTAACACTACTAAAAAATGGACAAGCTGGGTTTTTTTTTTTCAGGGAAACAAAAAGCCAGACTAGTTCAAAAGTCTCCTGAGCTTTTCTCCTCTTTGCTTTTCTGCAAGTACTAATTAGCATGCTTGGCCTGAAGGGCTCTCCCAAAGGAAGCCTCTACTCCACAAATTCCCTGTAGCATCTGAGAGGCAAACCAGGGATGTGCAGTCAGCTGCTGGAGCCACAGTATGTGTGCAAAAAAACCCACTTGACCTACTGGCTCAGGCTGATCCTGCTGGGGATGGAGAGCAGGATATACAGAAAAACCAACCCTGGACCTGCTTATCCCCTCTCCAACTGGAATTGCTTGTGGTGTTTGTGACAACTGTGAGTGGGAGTCCCTACACCACTGGAAGGATAACCCTGCTGAGAGGTGGTTACCAGGCTCAAGCTTGGTTTTGCAGAACAGGCCCTCTGGAAAACTTCCATTACCTGCAACAGCAACCTGAAATCTCACTGTTTAATTTACTCACTATTAATCTCACTATTTAATTTACTACTGACAATCACTTTGTATTCATCAAGATCTTTTTTCCTTCTGGTAAGAGAGAAATTGCAATGTCCTTGCTTTACCAGAGGCTATGACAGCAAAGGGTGTTTGGCCAAGAGTTGGTGCTGAAGTAGTGTCTGTGAAACTGGGTTAAATTATTGCAACTCAAACCCACTTCACTGATTACCAGCCTAGCAGTGTGACTCTATCTGTGGTCAGAAGCACAAGTTACTCCTGAATAAACCACTCAGAGTGTTCACAGGTAAGGGATGGGGAGCTGAAAGTCATGCACCAATGTTAACGATGCCATTTAGCAAAAAGTCTCAGTCACCAAGAGAGGAAAAACCCACCAGAAAACTATAGAAATATTCCTTTTTTTTTTTTCTTTTTTTTTTTTTCTTTAGGGGCAAGATACAATAAAACCCTTCAGACCCTTTTGCCACTGGATTTCCTAGCCTGTGTTGTCCTTTAGCTGAAAAGAAGGCCACCAACATCATGTAAAAGATGTCTGTGCATCTTTCTAGAGCACACTCTGTGGCACAGATCTGTCTCCCCCACATTTTGTAACACTTGGCAGCAAACCCACATCCCTTGTGCATCCCAGACTCACCCTTAGGCCATCAGGTGTGTCAGATATGGACAGCACAGGGTTAGGGCTTCCAATTAGAACCCCAAATCTATTCCCAGTTTCTGCAGATGAGCAATGCAGATCCCATGAGAGAGGTGCATACTAACCATGTAGAGGATGTATCTCCATTTTGCATCCCTACAGCACCAAGGGATGCTCACTTATTCAGTAAGATTTTTTTTGACCCATTTTTCCCTGTGAAATCATGACCTACATTCTCTGTGCAATTCCCAGAATAATAAAAAAAAACCTCAATATAAAACTGACTGAGGTCTGATTCTGTACCTTGCAGAATGACATCATCTGATAAATTCAAAGCAAAACATGCCAAACAGCAGCATAAAGGTGGGCTCTACTTGCTGACCAACTTGGAGCACGGGGTACAGAAGCTCTCTGGGTTTACACATCCAGTGTTGAACTTCAGTCATAGAATCCTAGAATCCTAGAATCCTAGGGGTTGGAAGGGACCTCAAAGATCATCTAGTCCAACCCCCCCTGCCAGAGCAGGGCCCCCTAGAGTACATCCCCTAGGAACGTGTCCAGGTGGGTTTTGAATGTCTCCAGTGAAGGAGACTCCACAACCCCCCTGGGCAGCCTGTTCCAGGGCTCCGTCACCCTTACAGTAAAAAAATTTTTTCTGATATTCAACTTGAACCTCCTATGCTCCAATTTACACCCATTACCCCTTGTCCTATCACTGGTCACCACTGAGAAAAGCCTAACTCCATCTCCCTGACACTCACCCCTTACATATTTGAAAACATTGATGAGGTCACCCCTCAGTCTCCTTTTCTCCAAACTAAAGAGACCCAGCTCCCTCAGCCTTTCCTCATAAGGGAGATGTTCCACTCCCTTAATCATCTCAGTAGCTCTGCGCTGGACTCTTTCAAGCACTTCCCTGTCCTTCTTGAACTGAGGGGCCCAGAACTGGACACAATACTCCAGGTGTGGCCTCACCAATGCAGAATAGAGGGGGAGGAGAACCTCTCTTGACCTACTAACCACCCCCTTTCTAATGCACCCCAGGATGCCATTGGCCTTCTTGGCCACAAGGGCACATTGCTGGCTCATGGGCATCTTCTTGTCTACCAGGACCCCCAGGTCTCTTTCACCTCCACTGCTCTCCAGCAGCTCAGCCCCCAACCTATACTGGGACATCGTGTTGTTCTTCCCCAAATGCAAAACTCTACACTTCCCCTTGTTGAATTTCATCATGTTTCTCCCTGCCCAACTCTCCAGCCTGTCTAAGTCTCTCTGAATGGCAGCACAGCCTTCTGGTGTGTCAGCCACTCCTCCCAGCTCAGTGTCATCAGCAAACTTGCTGAGGGTACATTCTATACCCTCATCCAAGTCGTTGATGAAGATATTGAACAACACCGGTCCCAGTACCGACCCCTGAGGGACTCCACTGGTCACACACCTCCAACCAGATTCTGCCTCCAAATGCACTTCTCTCAAGAAGCTCCAGAAGAGCCACCAAGCACCCAGAACAGGTTGAAAACATTGTGGTTCCAGATCAGCACTGGAGATTTTAACTGTCAAAGAGAAGAGCCTGAGGCAGACATTGTAAAAATTAAAGTAATACATTACTTAAGAGGTAAATCATAACCTCCCAGAAAATACTGCAGTGTAGGGCTGCTCCTCAGATTTAATGGCATCATTAAATAACATGCTGCTGAGCAAAGACTTATCAAACAATGTATTTTTTTTTCCAATACATCTGTAATATTCCAGAGAACTGGTCTTGGCAAATGAGCTCAAACAGAAGACCAGTATGATATTTCAGGAATTAGTGCAGGAGTCAGAATCCAGCTTAAAATGTCTGATTGTTTTCTTTTTTAAATACAGATTGTAATCCCTCTACAAAAATTAAAATTCGGATTACAACCCTGAATTGAAGCAGAAGTGCCACAAATCTGAGAAGAGCTTGGTTATCCTACACCATATCACCAATACTGCTTCACTCTCTGCATCCTACCTGGACACATGGCACCAGATTTTGGTGGTTCCAGGCTACCCCCAGCACTCAGATTAGTTTGAAATTCAACCTCTTCCTCTCACATTTCCCAGCTTGCTTTCCCAGCACTAATCCAGAAAAAAAAAACAAGTGGTCTCTAGGTGGGGAATGAAAGGGAAGAAGAACTGTGGGAATTTCAGATAGAGCTTGTCTCTGGCTATTAGACACTGAAAGAAGCTGAGAAGCCAAAAAGAGGTCAGCTATAAAAAGAGGTATTCCTCACTCCATTATGCAAACTGAATTTATTCAGGTAGAAACATCTGAAAAAACCCCCAACTTTCCAAGCAGGGCTGCTGCAGCCTATTGCTACAGCCAGTGCCTTTGGGTCTGAGCTCTGACCACTGGGAACTTCTTTCTGCTTTAGAATAAAATCATGTATAGTCTGTGCCACTGAACAGCCTGTCCCTTGGCAAACACTCATGCCACACAATCCCTCACTTTTGCTCTCTCTCCCTTCTTAGCAGAACAGCCATGCCTACTTCTTTCATCAGAGATCCTTTTTTCTTTCAGAAACCAAACCCTAAATACCTAAAAATGAAAGAGGGCGAATCTGGATGAAGAGGAGAAAGACAGGGAACAGCCAAGAAGCTGCTGCCTGGCTTGGACCAAGGGAAGTCATACAGACCAGCAACAAGTAAGAGGACTCACCTCATGTTCCTGCTCTCTTCATGGCAAGGGTAGGAAGGGCAGATCCCCAAACAGCACCTTCAGCTCTGATGGGAAGCAAGCACTTAGAATCATAGAATTCTATGGCTGGGTTGGAAGGGACCTCAGAGCTCATCAAGTCCAACCCTTGATCCACTCCCCCCGTGGTTCCCAGCCCATGGCACTGAGTGCCACATCCAGGCTCTTTTGAAATATCTCCAGGGATGGAGAATCCACCCCTTCCCTGGGCAGCCCATTCCAGTGTCTGATCACCCTCTCTGCAAAGAATTCTTTCCTAATATCCAACCTAAACCTCCCCTGGCAGAGCTTCAGCTCTGCCAGGGGAGGTTTAGGTTGGATATTAGGAAAAAATTCTTTAGTCCATGCCCTCTTGTCCCACTGATATCTGCCCAACCCCCCCCTGGCTCCAACCTCCTTTCAGGGAGTTGTAGAGAGAGTGATGAGGTCTCCCCTGAGCCTCCTCTTCTCCAGCCTCAACACCCCCAGCTCCCTCAGCCCTTCCTCACAGGACTTGTGCTGGATCCCTTCCCAGCCTCCTTGCTCTTCTCTGGACCTGCTCCAGCACCTCAATCTCCTTCCTGAGCTGAGGGGCCCAGAACTGGACACAGGACTCAAGCTGTGGCCTCCCCAGGGCTGAGCACAGGGGCAGAATCCCTTCCCTGGACCTGCTGGCCACGCTCTTCCTGAGCCAGCCCAGGATGCCATTGGCCTTCTTGGCCACCTGGGCACACTGCTGGCTCCTCTTCAGCTTCCTGGCAATCCAGACTCCCAGGTCACTTTCTGCCTGGCTGCTCTCAGCCACTCTGTGCCCAGCCTGTAGTGCTTGAGGAACATCAGCAGGCTGCCAAACTCTTTAAAAAGTGTTCATCGTGTTTGGAGAGCAAGTGGAGCAAAGAAAGGCAGAGGCCACCTGAGCTTCTAGAGGAGCTTACAGTTCTGCAGTCCTGTTCAGGAAAGAACCTCTCGGGGTGAACTGACCAACCTGCTCCAGTGCCTGACAACAAGAACCCCCTGTTCCTGTTCCTCATCATGGGGACAGGGCTGAGACAGTGAGCAAGCTCTGCATAACATGAGTAAACCAAGTCTGCTTATCTACCTGAAAAGCTGAGAAGCCAGCCCAAATGAGCTCTTTCATAACCTGTAGCAGACCCAACCCTGTGACCCCCCAGCAGTGGCAAAGAACAGAAAAAAAGTTGTTCTTTCTGTAAGAGCTGTACCCTATTAGCTTGGTTATTTAAAGCCCTGGGCTGTGTTTTTAAATTAGGAGTGGAAGTATGACCTTAAATTAGGAATCCTTGTTGAAAGGTGGTAGACACATTCGATCAGACCTATCTTTTTTAATTAAAAGATAATATTGTCCCCTCCTGTTAACTTCACAGCCCTAACACAACCATGGGAAGGTGATCTGGATTACACACCAAGAAATCCACTGAAGTCTTCCATGGATGATCATATTCCAAATTTCTATTGCCACCTCAAATCTTGGAGGTATCTTTTTTGAAACCTTGCAGTAAAAGCACACTTAAGAGCACTGATTTCTCCCACCTTAATGCAGGTTTCTGTTCATTCTGGTCAGTGGAAATGCTGTAATGCCCTGATACATCACAAGTGTCACAGTTCTGCTCTGTACCTGTAACATGCAACCAAATAAGATAGTATATAATCCTAAAACCAGGTACAGTGCTTTTTTCTCTCAGTCACCTGCCCTCAGGAATACAAACCAGGTGTGGTGACTGACCCAGTACAGTGAGACATTGTCCCCTGCCCTAACACAGGGCACCAAGAGGGGTTTGAGGCACAGAGACTCTTGGGTAAAATGCAAACAGCAGAATCTTGTATTTTTACTGAAAGGCACTTGAATTTAGCATCAACCTACAGCTTGTTGTGCTGCTGTGTTCTGCACAAGTGGGATCTAAGCTCACATTCCACTGCTCCCAGTGAAGCAGATCAAATCTAAGAACAGAGGGGAGCAGGACACAACTTGGAACAATTTTTGTGCTATGCAGGAAAAACTAGCAAATAATAACAAAAAGCCCCAAAAATGCAGAATAAGTTTACACAGCTTGTCCAATTTCTAAATTTAAAGCAACGTACAAACTGGGTCCTGAACTTCTCATGTTCTTGTGCCCTTTCTCTCCACAAGTCACTGTACAAAAACACTAACAAAAAATGTAGTGCTTGCATAGTGAAGAGCTTCTGCAAAGGAGTGGGAAAAGCAGAAGTGGTATTTGCCACCCTGGGTTACATAGGAGTTGTATGCAGTAAGAAAATTCCCCTAAAGAGCCCTGGATACACCTCCTCAAACCACTGAACAAGGAATTTGGGCTGTAGTATTTTCTTAAAAGTGCACATTTAGGTCAGGGTTTGGGCTAGCCAATTAATTTTTATTTCCTTGTACATAAGTTGATCAAGTATGGGTTTGGTGATCAGGTAGTGAGGTGGATCAGGAACTGGTTGAAAGGAAGGAGTCAGAGAGTTGTAGTCAATGGGGCAGAATCTGGTTGGAGGTGTGTGACCAGTGGAGTCCCTCAGGGGTCGGTACTGGGACCGGTGTTGTTCAATATCTTCATCAACGACTTGGATGAGGGTATAGAATGTACCCTCAGCAAGTTTGCTGATGACACTGAGCTGGGAGGAGTGGCTGACACACCAGAAGGCTGTGCTGCCATTCAGAGAGACTTAGAGAGGCTGGAGAGTTGGGCAGGGAGAAACATGATGAAATTCAACAAGGGGAAGTGTAGAGTTTTGCATTTGGGGAAGAACAACACGATGTCCCAGTATAGGTTGGGGGCTGAGCTGCTGGAGAGCAGTGGAGGTGAAAGAGACCTGGGGGTCCTGGTAGACAAGAAGATGCCCATGAGCCAGCAATGTGCCCTTGTGGCCAAGAAGGCCAATGGCATCCTGGGGTGCATTAGAAAGGGGGTGGTTAGTAGGTCAAGAGAGGTTCTCCTCCCCCTCTATTCTGCATTGGTGAGGCCACACCTGGAGTATTGTGTCCAGTTCTGGGCCCCTCAGTTCAAGAAGGACAGGGAAGTGCTTGAAAGAGTCCAGCGCAGAGCTACTGAGATGATTAAGGGAGTGGAACATCTCCCTTATGAGGAAAGGCTGAGGGAGCTGGGTCTCTTTAGTTTGGAGAAAAGGAGACTGAGGGGTGACCTCATCAATGTTTTCAAATATGTAAGGGGTGAGTGTCAGGGAGATGGAGTTAGGCTTTTCTCAGTGGTGACCAGTGATAGGACAAGGGGTAATGGGTGTAAATTGGAGCATAGGAGGTTCAAGTTGAATATCAGAAAAAATTTTTTTACTGTAAGGGTGACGGAGCCCTGGAACAGGCTGCCCAGGGGGGTTGTGGAGTCTCCTTCACTGGAGACATTCAAAACCCACCTGGACACGTTCCTAGGGGATGTACTCTAGGGGGCCCTGCTCTGGCAGGGGGGGTTGGACTAGATGATCTTTGAGGTCCCTTCCAACCCCTAGGATTCTAGGATTCTATGATTTCTTCCCAAATATACTTCGCTTAAAGATTCCCAGGCTCCTCATTTTTCAAAGCCAAAAGGTAAAGTAGCTTCTCAGGTTTCACAGTGATAAACCATGCTCTCTCTTGCAGCCAAAGTTTAGGAGCTGTCTGCCATAAGAGACAAAAAGAGCTGAATGGTTTCCTTCTGGTACTGGAGCAATAGGATAACCCACTGGGTTTCCCAGAATTATGCCTGTCTCTAGGTTAACCCTCTGGATTTTTCTTTCCTTCTTGGTATAACCAAATTCCACAGCACGAAGGAAAGCAGTATGGCTGAACTCAGAATATAAACTACTCCCAGAAAATGAACCAAGTGAGAAAGTACCTCTTCATTTCTAAGGTAAACATTAATAACAGAGAGAAAAGCTGTTACACTGGCTTAGGAGGCTGATTTCAGCTTCTTTCATCTCTGGTATAGGTTTAGGAATTACAGCCCTTTCCTGTATTCCATTTTAGGTGTCAAGCTAAGATTTTAGAGATGCTCTAAATTCAGTTCCTCAGGTAAAAGTCTCTATCATTAAATATTCCTGTTCCACTGAAAGCAAAACTGCACGGAATTCTTTGAAGGTTCAGCTGATGTCTCTAAAAAGAGGTACCAAGGATTGCTCTTCTTGGTTAGACAAAAATCCCCTTGGCAGTGGAAGTTCTGGTGCCCACTTAAGAATGACAGAGTGCCCTTTACAGGGAATTTCTGCCTGTCCCTCTCTCAGCAGTGCCCAGGACACCCCTCAAGCTGAGAGTACAGACACAGATGGGTGTTCCCAGCACAGATAAATACCTGGGAGTCTACTCAGCAGGCAGGACCTTCCAGATTTTCCCCAAGAGGAGACAGATTTAATTCTAACCTGGGCTCCACTAAGCAATCACAGCCCTGCTTCTGCTTGGGGTTAAGTGGAAGAGGAAAGGAACCACTCACCCAGGTGTGTTTGCATGTCCCCCAGCACAGAGCAGAGTGGAGGAATGAACCCAACACAGAGATTCATCACCATGCCCAGGGCATCTAAACATCTGTGGTCCTAAGTCTCCAGATAGCACAGGATATCTGGAATCTCATGCATGGAAAATAATATTGTTTTCTACCTCTTTCAGCATTAATGACCAAGACTGTAACCTCAGAATGCACAGTAATTAATAATGCTGAACCACAGACGAGAGCACTGGGATTAGGGCCCAGATTCAACCAACTTAATTCCACTCAAGTCCCCGTGCTCTGAGTTTATAAGATATTTGGTTCAAAGCTTCAAGAATGGCCAGCTGCCAGGAAATAAATGCCAGAGGCTCTGCCCTGAGAGTCCTGATGATGTGGCTGATGTGCAGGAGACATCCATCCACTGGCTCCTGCTTCCAGGCTCCTTCCTCTGGCAAGTGTTTCAACATGAAAATCTAACAAGTAGCTAATTCCTTAATTTGTAAGGGATAACTGGAAACCCTTAGGAAACTGCATTAAACACAACACTAAAAGCCTTCACGTTTCACACGTGGAGAAGCCCCAAACCCTGTATTTTTCACTACCTCACAGTCTGCTCCTACTGGAGAGAGACTGCACAAACTGTGTAAGTCCAAAACATGGAATTCCTGGGACAGCAAGTCTGTTTCCTGCTACCACTAATATTTCACATTAATTTCCTCCCATAATTTCACCCATAAGTGGAAGTTTCAATTCAGAAATGAGTTCCTGTCTTTGTCTGACATTAAAACCAGCATCAATATAAATAAAGCATGGTTCTCCTCAGGAACTCAGAGCTTGGTATGCTACCTTCTGTATTTACCAAGTGTGAAAATATATCTGAAGTGGATACCAAGCACTCGTTGAACTCCTTTCTGCATGAGCACTGCCAGATGTTACCTGGCTGTGCCTGTGAGGCTGTAGGATCCAGGGGTACAACCAGCTCTCCAGCTGAGGAGTGGACACACAAGGTGTTCCCCAGACAGGGCTGCTGGTGGAGAGAGATTCCAGCCTTAGCCACAAACCCAATGCTGTGTTCCACATACCTCATGCTTGTCTTCTTTTGTCCTCACTTGACTCAGTATCCCAACAACAGCTGCCACAAAGCAGAGCTGTCACAAATCAGCATTCATTGGAAATGAGCTGACTGCCCATCAAGCACCTGTATTACAAAATTCTTCACCAGAGTCAAACCCAGCTACCTGCATGTTTCAGTGAGCACTGCACAATCATTTTCTCTCTAGTGCTAAACTTGCACCTTCTCTCCTGAATGTTCACCTCTTTTTTCATTCCAATTAAGAGCTTCCTTTGCTCTTACCCAATTAAATCATGCCCACTTGCATTACAATAACAGCAAGAAGTTGCCCCCTATCAAGCCCTGATATTTCCAATTTATGCTACAGATAGTCTTTACCTCTGTGAGGCTATTTTGCTGATCCCTCATGCTAATTACTTGTTCAGAGAACAAGTCACCAATTTCAAACCCAATTCCTTGAAGGACAGCAACAGGAGATCCATCCATCAGGTACATGAATCAAAGTCTGTGGTAGGAGAAAGCCATTAAATGACATTCCAGGTGTCATGTCAAAGTCTAGCACCAACAGTTTATGCAAAGGGTTACTGTACAGAGAAGGATGTGGGTACAAGAGACCCTCTGTGTCTCTATTGGTAGCTATTTACAAATGTATTCAGCTGCTACAGGAGGAAAGCTCATTTCTCAGTCACCAGAGCTGATCACTGAATCACCTCCCAGAACATGAGCATCTCCTCATGCAAATGAGACACCTGATGTGAAAATCACTATTTTAGATAGTTCTGAGCTGAGCAGAGCAAGGTTTAGTGAGTCAGGGCTAACTTCTCATACAAAATAGCTTTTAATTTTCCATGTGACTCTAATATTATGCAACTGTTTTGGAAACCTTGGCTTCCCACAAGACAGCATCTTCTCACTTAGATACCATTCCTTCTTGCAAGAGAAATTTTCAGTTCACAGCAATACAAGCAGAACAAGATGCCTTGGAAAGCCTGAATTTTCATTCCAGTTCCAGTTTTCCATTCCATTCCACTTCTAAGGCTTACTTTTGGAAAAGTAAAAGTTAACTGAAATCTGCTAGCAATGCCCAGAGGTTACTCTGGAAGTTTTAAAATTAGTTTTAAACTGGTTTATCCAGACCTGAAGCTGAAGAAGTTACAGATGGGACAGCAGAAGACACAACCTAATGCAGTTTACAGCAACAGAGGCCAGGGACACAGTGTTGAAAGTTAAACTGAGTCAAACTTGGGCAGCAAAACCCCAGGTTTAGTACAGGATGATCTATAAAGAGGTTCAGGTGGAGGTGTCTGGAGACCAGATACCTGTGTCAGAAACTTCCATGGAGCTGCCCATAAGTGATGACAGCAAAATGAGAGATTGCATTAGCAGCACAGGAGGTGGGTGTTCAGCCCAGTAAAAGAGAACTGGAGATGATGGGGATATTCTGGGAGTGAAAAAGAGCTCACTGAAGCTGGTCATATATGGATGACACAGAGAGGACATCAGGATGTCTGAGAAGAACTGAAGGTAAATCCAAAGGAAAAAACTGGTGAGTGACTGTGCACCCAGAAAAGCACAATGACCCTATCTATGGGTAGGACAGGTGAGGTGACAGTGACACAGACACAGGACAGGTTACTCACAAATGCTAAGGGCAGCCAAGAGGTCACCCATCTGAAAACATCAAAACATTCAGTATTTCTATGACCAGCTTCTGCATACCTAACCCCAAACTCCATTTCTTCACTGATGTCACAGAGGTCCCAGGCTCTACAGAACAGATCAACTCAGAGAGGGTGGGTGGAGGAGGCAGGGAGGCTACAAAAAACCAAGAGAATAAACCTCTTGCCTGGGTGAATTTTATTACAAAGCTTCATATTGCTCCTCCTGAACAGACCTGCTAACCCTTAAATTCTCTCTGATCAAAGTGTTTCTAAGGAACCCAAGATGCCTGCCATGCCTGCAGTCCCCAAACACATGCAAACTGGACACATAAGAAGGGGAAAAAAGTGTCTGTGTGAAACTGCTGAGAGCTGCACGAGGAACTGAGCAGGTTTTAGTAGGGCAAAGCAGCTTAGGTGTCAAATGCCTCATGCTGAGAAATAACAGAGTTGGACTTTCTGTATCAGCCAGGCTGGCATCCTGCAGGAGGGATTCTGACAGTTCTGCATTTGGCATTTTCTGCCTCTGCACTGTGTCAAATTTTCCACTACAGTGTCAAGAGGAATTTCTGTGCACTGAAAGAAGCCAGATAAGGACAGGAGTTCTCCACCTCTGGTATCTTCACCAAAAGGGTAGTTTGAGCACTGCCTTCACTTTCTACAAAAGCCAACACAGAGCTGAACAGAACACACACCCCAGCTCACAGGGGTTTCTTCACCTCTGCTTGTCACTGGAAATTGTCACTTGACATTTGCCTCTGAGGTGGTCCCAACCAGCAAGAAAACAAGTGCAGGACAGTATTGTCACTTGAGATACAAAAAGAAAAGGTTCACCAAAGAGAGGGACTGAAAGCAGCCACCTGCCCATCCTCGTTCCCAGGATGAGATTCCTGGATCTGAAAGATTGCTTCACAAGGTTAGGAATACCTACAGGAGTGCCTGTGGTCCAAGAAAATTTCTATAACAATGGTTTTTTTTCAAAGGAAAGTATTTCTTCTTAATTTCTGCACTAATTTCTAGAATGAAAAACTGCCTGAATCATAGAATCATAGAATCCTAGAATCCTAGGGGTTGGAAGGGACCTCAAAGATCATCTAGTCCAACCCCCCCTGCCAGAGCAGGGCCCCCTAGAGTACATCCCCTAGGAACGTGTCCAGGTGGGTTTTGAATGTCTCCAGTGAAGGAGACTCCACAACCCCCCTGGGCAGCCTGTTCCAGGGCTCTGTCACCCTTACAGTAAAAAAATTTTTTCTGATATTCAACTTGAACCTCCTATGCTCCAATTTACACCCATTACCCCTTGTCCTATCACTGGTCACCACTGAGAAAAGCCTAACTCCATCTCCCTGACACTCACCCCTTACATATTTGAAAACATTGATGAGGTCACCTCTCAGTCTCCTTTTCTCCAAACTAAAGAGACCCAGCTCCCTCAGCCTTTCCTCATAAGGGAGATGTTCCACTCCCTTAATCATCTCAGTAGCTCTGTGCTGGACTCTTTCAAGCACTTCCCTGTCCTTCTTGAACTGAGGGGCCCAGAACTGGACACAATACTCCAGGTGTGGCCTCACCAATGCAGAATAGAGGGGGAGGAGAACCTCTCTTGACCTACTAACCACCCCCTTTCTAATGCACCCCAGGATGCCATTGGCCTTCTTGGCCACAAGGGCACATTGCTGGCTCATGGGCATCTTCTTGTCTACCAGGACCCCCAGGTCTCTTTCACCTCCACTGCTCTCCAGCAGCTCAGCCCCCAACCTATACTGGGACATCGTGTTGTTCTTCCCCAAATGCAAAACTCTCCACTTCCCCTTGTTGAATTTCATCATGTTTCTCCCTGCCCAACTCTCCAGCCTCTCTAAGTCTCTCTGAATGGCAGCACAGCCTTCTGGTGTGTCAGCCAAACTTGAGAACTTGTTCTGATTGTACTTTACATTTTGTTCATCCTATTATTCCACCATAACCACATTGTGCTGGCAAAAGCCATAAAAGGCCCAGGGCAGCCACATCAATGTGCAAGCTAATCAAGAAACTAATCAAGACAACTGTTCTCCTAGTAAGGAGCAGCTGAAATTAAGATGCACCTTGTTTAATAATAAATGCTATCTAAAATAAATATTTAATGGCACCTAATAATAAATATTGAAAATCTTTCATTTTACTTGTCATGACAATTAAGTTTACAGAATATTTTTCAGCATTTGGCTTTTTCAAATAGCCAGTAAGTTCCAGGTTGCTGCTGTTGCTGTTTCTTTTTTGAACCCCAGCAATACTGTGGGTCCTGTGGCCCAGAGCTGCCAGAATTCACAATATGACCATTTTATAGGGCCAGGGAACCCTCAAGGAAGCAGATGCTTTCTCAGACAGAACAGCTGGCACAGATAGAAGCAGCTAAAAAAATTGAAATAATCTTAGCTTGCAAACCTCTACACAAACTGAAAATCTTTCCAGTCTGGTTCCCTTCATACACACACCTCCAATAAAAGTACAAAAAAACCAGGCTATTTCACCAAAACCTTGATCAAAACAATAAAGCTCTCTCTTTTTTATTTTAAATCTAATATACAATGCAAAATTTGAAAGCTTGAGTTTTGATGAGCTCTAATTACAAATCCATTTTACCCTTCTAAAATAAATTGCTCATGTATGACAGAATCTGGGAAGTTGATTAATAAATAAACATTCCCAAAATCTTAAAATATTAAGTTCATTAAAGCCCTTCAGAGTTGGTGGGAGCACAGCAGGGGTGGATTATGTATAAATCCTGCCCTGAGTATCTGGGAAGTGTGGGACAGGGCTCATTCTGGGCACAGGAACAACCTTCATAGAATCATAAAATTGGCTGGGTTGGAAGGGATCAGTCCCAGCAGCAGCCACTGCCTGAGAAACTTGCTGTTCATTTCAGCAGTGCAGCTGCTTCCAAGAGACTGAGCTGAAAGCAAAAGCACAAGGCAGAAAATCCCCTTTATCCTGACCCAACCCAGGACATAGTTTTACCCACAAACTCTATGTATAATCCAATGGTAAAATGCATCTTCCTGCTGCCGGGTGGGAATCCAGCACATTCACAAACAGTTGTGAAGAGTCTCCAAGTCAAACTCCCTGTTAGCCTGATAGAATCATAGAATCCTAGAACTGGCTGGGTTGGAAGGGACCTCAGAGCTCATCAAGTCCAACCCTTGCTCCACTCCCCCCGTGGTTCCCAGCCCATGGCACTGAGTGCCACATCCAGGCTCTTTTGAAATATCTCCAGGGATGGAGAATCCACCCCTTCCCTGGGCAGCCCATTCCAGTGTCTGAGCACCCTCTCCAGAAAGAAATTCTTTCTCATGTCCAACCTTCACTTTGTTTTGTCTGGTCTTCAAAAGCCATTGTGCTAAGTGAAAATGTTTGACCTGGAACCAGAAAAGTCCAGCTGGCAATGTGTGGATCCTGGCTACACAACCAGACTGCATCAGAACCAGCAGGACTCCAATTCTCTGATTAAAAGCAGGATTTGTAAATGGTCCCAGCACGCTGAGGCTGCCCAGGAAGGGGGAGGAATTCCTCCCCAGCTGTGGGCACTGGAGGGAAGGACCCTGCAGAGCTCAGGTTTGACTCACAGGATGCAGCTTCCCCCCCTGCTTCTGAAGTTTCTGATCTTCTGACTCTGCTTGGCATGAAGCTGAGAAAACTCCCTGCAGCAACAGGCTGGGAAAATCCTCTAACATGAGGCAATTAGATCCAACATTTATTCATAGAATCAATTCTCCTTCTTCAATTCCTTCCCTTTGTCCCAGCTGCTGGGAGAAGTGCAGGGTGGTCTGGCAGCAACACAAAATCTGCTAAAATTACCAACTTCTCCCCTCTAAGTTCACCTTCATTAACTCTTCAGTATTACTCTTTCCCATGTGTTCAGGAGGAAAGATCTGTCTACATGCCATGACATTTCTAGCTATAATGTTCCAACAGAAAGCCCAAAGGAGAAGGATTTTCTTCCCCACCATTTTCAGAATGGATTTGTCTTTGAAGGAAGGTGCAATAGCTCACACCCAGTAGAAATGCAGGATAAACAGAAGTGAGCAGTGATGTTACTGCTCTGCAGAGGCATGAAATCAAGGAAAATATTGTAACCAGGGATCCCATCTTGCGTGGTGTTCAGTAATGCTCTGTGCTCAAGTCCAAATGTTGGGTGGTACTACACCCAGCAATTTCTCTACACAATTTCATAGAATCATATCATAGAATCCTAGAATGGGCTGGGTTGGAAGGGACCTCAGAGCTCACCAAGTCCAACCCTTGCTCCACTCCCCCCGTGGTTCCCAGCCCATGGCACTGAGTGCCACATCCAGGCTCTTTTGAAATAGCTCCAGGGATGGAGAATCCACCCCTTCCCTGGGCAGCCCATTCCAATGCCTGATCACCCTCTCCAGAAAGAAATTCTTTCTAATGTCCAACCTAAACCTCCCCTGGCACAACTTGAGACCTCTTGTGCCCTCTTGTCTTGCTGAGAGTTGCCTGGGAAAAGAGCCCAACCCCCCCCTGGCTCCAACCTCCTTTCAGGGAGTTGTAGAGAGTGATGAGGTCTCCCCTGAGCCTCCTCTTCTCCAGCCTCAACACCCCCAGCTCCCTCAGCCCTTCCTCACAGGACTTGTGCTGGATCCCTTCCCAGCCTCCTTGCTCTTCTCTGGACCTGCTCCAGCACCTCAATCTCCTTCCTGAGCTGAGGGGCCCAGAACTGGACACAGGACTCAAGCTGTGGCCTCCCCAGGGCTGAGCACAGGGGCAGAATCCCTTCCCTGGACCTGCTGGCCACGCTGTTCCTGAGCCAGCCCAGGATGCCATTGGCCTTCTTGGCCACCTGGGCACACTGCTGGCTCATGTTCAGCTTCCTTTGGCAAGAAGCAAGCAGTCTGGGCCCCTGTTTTAGCTGCAATGCTTTAAATGGAGTAAGAACAATTGTTAGATTGACACCCTCTGCACATCCCGGCCTGGGTAACAGGGGAAGCCTGTCACATCCAGCAGATGCTGGGTTTAAACTGGGTTATAGATGGAATTTACTCACAAGTGTCCATTCTAACAAGCACACTGACCTCTGACATATGTTTCTGAGACTGGGAATTACAGTTCTGCAGCAGGGAAACAGGAGGCTCTGGTGTCAACATGGACCACTTGGTACTTGCTGAGTGCTGGAAATGGAGAGGCTGAATAAGCCCCAGTGTGTAGAATACAGAAGTCACAGAGAGGGCTTGATCAAAGAGCAGACATCTTCAGTGCTTTCTAGGGCTATTTCAGACAATAAACAGCATAAACAGCATAAACTCTAAGTGCAATCAGGTTCACATGCACCTTGAAGTCTGCCCTGGCACCCACCTCTGGCTATGACACAGATCATGTCTGACACCACTTGAAGAAAAGCAAATCAGAACTGACCAGGTGTGAACTTTCCCACTGCCAAATGCAGAAAAGTGCAGCAAGTGGCCACAAAAAAAACCCCCACACCATGCAATTCCTAGCCTAGAAAAATCAAATCTGTCAGAACTTTGGGCATCAAACACTGCTTGTACAGCCACTGTGTCAGCACTGAACCATCCAGGACCATCCTTGCAATTAAGCAACACCAACCTGTCTGGTGGCCACAAAGCTTCCTCTCCAACTATGTGCTTGCTTGACCAACAATTTGCTCCTGCTGTTTATCTTCAGAGAATATCATCTACCTAATTCCCTTGGAGAAAAGAAGAAAAGAAAAAAAGAAATAAAAGAAAAAAAAGAAAAAAAGAAAAAAAAGAAAAAAAGAAGAAATAAAAGAAAAGAAGAAAAGAAGAAGAAAAGAAAAAAAGAAAAAAAGAAAAGAAGAAAAGAAGAAAAGAAGAAAAGAAGAAAAGAAGAAAAGAAGAAAAGAAGAAAAGAAGAAAAGAAATAAAAGAAAAAAAAGAAAAAAAGAAAAAAAGAAAAAAAAGAAAAAAAGAAGAAATAAAAGAAAAGAAGAAAAGAAGAAAAGAAGAAAAGAAGAAAAGAAGAAAAGAAGAAAAGAAGAAAAGAAGAAAAGAAGAAAAGAAGAAAAGAAGAAAAGAAGAAAAGAAGAAAAGAAGAAAAGAAGAAAAGAAGAAAAGAAGAAAAGAAGAAAAGAAGAGAAGAAGAGAAGAAGAGAAGAAGAGAAGAAGAGAAGAAGAGAAGAAAAGAAGAAAAGAAGAAAAGAAGAAAAGAAGAAAAGAAGAAAAGAAGAAAAGAAGAAAAGAAGAAAAGAAGAAAAGAAGAAAAGAAAAAAAGAAGAAAAGAAAAAAAAGAGAAAAAGAGAAAAAGAGAAAAAGAGAAAAAGAGAAAAAGAGAAAAAGAGAAAAAGAGAAAAAGAGAAAAAGAGAAAAAGAGAAAAAGAGAAAAAGAGAAAAAGAGAAAAAGAGAAAAAGGAGAAAAAGAGAAAAAGAGAAAAAGAGAAAAGGAGAAAAGGAGAAAAGGAGAAAAGGAGAAAAGGAGAAAAGGAGAAAAGGAGAAAAGGAGAAAAGGAGAAAAGGAGAAAAAAAGAAAAAAAGAAAAAAAGAAAAAAAGAAAAAGAGAAAATGAGAAAAAAGAAAAAAAGAAAAAAAGAAAAAAAGAAAAAAAGAAAAAAAGAAGAAAAGAAAAAAAGTACTTGCCAGATAAAGCTTCAGATGCAATAGCAGTTGTTTTGCTACCCCCAGGGAAAACAATGTTCAGTAAGGTGGTTGGGACCCAAAAATCCCCAGCATAGTAAATTCAGGCCTGGGGTGATAACCAATGCAAATGACACTGTGAGGAAAAAAGGAGTGGGTCCAGCAAAAGGCCAGACATGATTAAAGTGTGGAGCACCCAACACAGACAGAGAGGATGAGCAAGCCTGGATTGCTCACACTGGGGAAGAGAAGGCTCGGAGGACAAGAACAATTACAAACTAAAATACAGTAAATTACATTAAAACACAACACTTTTTTTTTTTTTTCTTTTGCTGTAAGGGTCCTCACAGCCTGGAACTTGCTGCCCAGAGAGGTTTGGAGTCTCCATTCCCAGAGGTATTTAAAACTCAACTGGCTACTCACTCCAGGTGACCCTGTGCAGTGGGACTGGACCAGACAGACACCAGAGGTGCTCAAAGCATTCTGAAATTCAGGATGGGAGGAAGACCTGAAGCATAACTACAACTTTCCACAGTAGGCAAAGTTTTCAGAAGCAGCCCACTGCAGAGGATGCTGGACTCTGGAAACAGGAGTTAACTGAATTAAAGAAAATCTGCATCAGTCACCCAAGTTATCCTCCTTGCCAAGTGCAGGGGGAAACTTCCATCCCCCCTGCACCATCAGAGAAGAGGATCAACACTCCAGCCAGCACAGTGAATGGCAAGCCCAGCTGCCATTAAAAACCTCTGTCATATGCAAAGGCTGGAAAGTAGCTGGAAAAAAATAACAAACCACTTCTGTCCTTATCTGTATAGTTTGCACTTGGCACAGACTCATTTTCCTCTGAGCACTGAGCTTCCTCTTTGCCCAGCAGGATAAAGTTAAAGCCCTGGTGCCACTGCACGTGAGGGAATGCCTGAAGAGAGGGGCAAAATCTAAGAACAGGTAACAAGTCCTCTGGCAACTGGACAGCAGGATCCTTCTCTTCCCTGTTCTGGCACTATACTCACATAAAACCCAGAAGTTGTCCTGACTGTTTATTTTTATAGCAACTGGGAAAAATATTTGCAATGAAGATGCTTTCTGAAGATGAAAGCTAAGGGAAGGCAGAGCAGTCCTGAGAGGCAGGCAGAATGCCAGCCTACAGCCCCCAGCTCCACTCAGAAACTTGTATGTGGCCAAAGTCTTCCATGAACTGAGCCAGAAGTGTTCATGCCCATCTACATTTATGGTTCCAGAGACATCAGGAATGATTCAAATGAGTCTGAATTAATGACTTGGCTATTATTAATGCAGTGGGTGTTTAAAATAATTCTGATCAAGTGATAAGCTTGAAAAGCTGTGCTATTTCTTTATCTTAACCTCAGAAGCACATTGGTCCTGGTAGACAAGAAGATGCCCATGAGCCAGCAATGTGCCCTTGTGGCCAAGAAGGCCAATGGCATCCTGGGGTGCATTAGAAAGGGGGTGGTTAGGAGGTCAAGAGAGGTTCTCCTCCCCCTCTATTCTGCATTGGTGAGGCCACACCTGGAGTATTGTGTCCAGTTCTGGGCCCCTCAGTTCAAGAAGGACAGGGAAGTGCTTGAAAGAGTCCAGCACAGAGCTACTGAGATGATTAAGGGAGTGGAACATCTCCCTTATGAGGAAAGGCTGAGGGAGCTGGGTCTCTTTAGTTTGGAGAAAAGGAGACTGAGGGGTGACCTCATCAATGTTTTCAAATATGTAAGGGGTGAGTGTCAGGGAGATGGAGTTAGGCTTTTCTCAGTGGTGACCAGTGATAGGACAAGGGGTAATGGGTGTAAATTGGAGCATAGGAGGTTCAAGTTGAATATCAGAAAAAATTTTTTTACTGTAAGGGTGACGGAGCCCTGGAACAGGCTGCCCAGGGGGGTTGTGGAGTCTCCTTCACTGGAGACATTCAAAACCCACCTGGACACGTTCCTAGGGGATGTACTCTAGGGGGCCCTGCTCTGGCAGGGGGGGTTGGACTAGAGGATCTTTGAGGTCCCTTCCAACCCCTAGGATTCTAGGATTCTATGGTTGTTTTTCTTCAGAAAGCCAAGTACTGCAGAGCAGAGGAGTTACCTGGAGTGGATGTCTAAAGGCTGCAGCAGCTGTCCTACAAACACTCACTTTGGAGCCTTCCTCCAGTGGCGATGGTCAAGGGGTAGCTGGGATCCAGTTGGGGGGGACACAATGAAAATCCCAGCTGCCCAATGCCTGCTCTCACATGAGCCAGGAAAAGCAGCACAGGTGAGCATTACACCACCAGCTGTGACCACAGATGCACAGGAGAAAGCTTGAAAATCCCCCAAATTCAGGCTCTGGAGAGGACCAGCATGTACCTGCTACCAGCATCCTCAACTGGGACTGCCAGGCCCCAGATTTACAGCACTGTGGAGAACCTCTCAGTGCTGAAGCTCAGAACTGGGACCAGAACTACCCCCAAATGAACCCTTTTGCTCTCACTAAAGAAAGCTGAGAGATCCAATCACTAACTTTCAGTCCAGATGGTTTCTGCACACTTTTAATTTATGCAGGCTTTTAAGGCTAATAAGAATGCCACATTTCAAACCCACTGCTTCAGGGTATTAGTAATGCTGTGTTTTCATACTACACTCTCTTAAAATCTTATCTTATCAAAGATAAGATAAGTTTCTTATCAAAGGTTCTACCAGGCAGGCAGGGAAGGTTTC
Organism: Heliangelus exortis; assembly: GCF_036169615.1. Classification (NCBI taxonomy): domain Eukaryota; kingdom Metazoa; phylum Chordata; class Aves; order Apodiformes; family Trochilidae; genus Heliangelus; species Heliangelus exortis. The sequence goes on along the minus strand of NC_092430.1, from coordinate 1,263,806 downwards.
TGCCTTGAGCAGGAGGTACCTGCAGCAGTGCCAGACCCACTCCAGTCAGCAGCCTGAGCCAACTCAGGAGCTACTGAGGGCTTCAAACAAAAGCAGCAGAATTCATGCTATTATTTTCTTTTCCAGGTCACTTCCTATCATCAGAAATTGACACACTTGGAGAAATCCATACAGCAAAATCTGCACAATAACCACATGAGCAGTTTTGCCTTCTGTAGCACTCACAAAACAGCTGAGCCTGGAGCTGAGAGTGCTTTACCCTCTGACCGTGCCCCTGCTTTCAGCAGCCTCCTGGCATCTTCCTGCTGGAGCTGCTCCACAGCTGAGCTCAGATCTGACCACTGCAGGGGTTTGGTTTTCAGATGAACTCTGTACTGACCACTTCAACACACAGCCCTGAGCGTGGCCCCACTGTGCCCAGACCAGACAGCAGAACAGAACAGAAGGGAATGTTACCTGAATGGCCTGGGTTGGGGCAGGATAAAGGGGATTTTCTGCCTTGTGCTTTTGCTTTCAGCTCAGTCTCTTGGAAGCAGCTGCACTGCTGAAATGAACAGCAAGTTTCTCAGGCAGTGGCTGCTGCTGGGACTGATCCCACTCCATGGTTATAGTTACAGCAGAGCCAAGGACACTGCTCAGCTCTGAGGAACATTTTGCCCTCCAGAAGGAGAAAAGGAGTCAAGAGGTCCCACCTGGAACCCTCCTTTGGGGAGGAAGGGACAAGAGAGATGCCAGAACTGACCAAACAGAGGATTCCATCCCATACACCTCATCCTCAGGAGAAATGGGAGGGATCACCAGGCTCAAACCCCTTCCTGCTTCCCCTTCTTCTCCTCTCCCTCTTTGCTTCAGCATCCTGGGAGGATTCCATCCCTTCCTCTGCCTTGTGGATCTGATCCATTCCAGCCTGAATCTGTGTGTTCCTGCCTCCAGCTCCCAACTGCTGCTGACTCCAGGATTCCAGCCTGGACTTTCCCAGGGCTGCCCTGCAGCCTCTGTGGTGACGTGAGAGTTATTGGGGGAGAGGGGGGAGGAACGTGGGATCAATTTTCCTGTACATTTGTACAGATTAAGTAATTTTTCCTATTTATCACTACTGTTCTATTCAAGCTGTGTAGTTAAGCTCCCAACCCACCAGTCTCTCTCCCTTATTCTCTCTCCTTCCTTTCTCAGGGAGGGCAGGGGGATTAACAGGGAACATCTGTCACTTGGTGTCATTGCTGGGCCAGTGTTAAACCCTGACACTGAGAGACAGCAGTGAAAGTCACACCACAGAAGCAGCTCCAGCATCCCTCAGGGTGCATCTTCTCAGCACCTCAGACTGATTCTCACTCTGAGCTCCACCTTATTGCTACAGCTCAACATTTAGTTTCAACCCAGGTCAGTTTTTTTTTTTTTCATCCAATAATTATGTGGTGGTTCTGTCAGCATTTCCTCCTCCCAACTTGTCTATGCCTTGGTATTTTCTCAAAATGAGTGCAATGAACAACTTCAGCATCAGCTCCAAGAAGAGGCAGCCATGTCCCATGAGTCCACACATGCTGTCTGGAGTTTTCTTTTTCTTCTTAAGAGAATCTATGAATTGCCACTTCTAAATTCCAGTTCTGTCTTTCTGCATGTGCATTTGAGTAATGCTCTTGGTCCACACTATGCTGATGTTTTTTTAACACCTGAAATGCAAAGCTTTCATTGACAGAGGGCACAGACAGCTTCATTCTCCCCATAAAACCGAAGAATTTTGCATCAACACTGGGGCTCCCAGAACATCATCTTTTTGCCTACATTTTTTAAGGACTGACTTCAATAAAAACAGAGGCCAATTCAAAACTACCTCATGTAAACTATTTCCATTAGCCAGAAGGAAAACTCTTGCTATTTCACTCCCACCTGGAATACATCTCTGCCAGCTGTTACAAAAACATTCCCAGTCTTCTCTTTACGTAAAATATTCTCAACATGAAACATTACAGTGATGTTTGATGGATAAAAATTAAAGTGAAGTCAAAGATGTGCATTTTCCTCATGTTCCTGAATCAAAACCTTCCTTTTGAAGTTATTTTATAAATACTCACACGTAACTGGCCTTCCAGTGCAATAGGATGGTACCAAATATCTTAACAGTGCTTTGAAATAGATTTCAAATTATTACTTAAGCATTTTTTAGAGCCTTTAAGAATGATTTTGCAAGAAACCTTAATTTTATCCATCAGCAGTTAAACAATTTGAGACCCCAAATCCAGAAGTTCTCATTTCAAACCTCTCAGGCAGATTTTATAATAATTCTAAGCTTAACCAGTGAATGACTATTTACACAGACCCACACTCAAACATGAGATAAAAAGAGCAATGAACAGACCAAGAACCAGGACACTGAAAACAACCTTTCTGTACTTTATTTCTTTGTGAACTCAGCTGCCTATGAAGCATGAATTGCTTCCTTCTCTGCTACCACTTGCAAGCCACAAATACAGAATTCTGTCTGCACGTGGGACTAATGCACTTCCAGGAGCACTCCTTGGGATACAGCACGACTTGGAAATGGATCAATCACTCCAGCTCAAGTATTTACTCTTTGTCTGTACTCCATAACAAAATAAATGTTATTTTGGAGCCAACATCATAGTCCAGGCCATCTCCTGCTCCTTGATGAGAAGGGATTGAGCCCAACAGCAAAGATTTAAGCAAAGATGAGCCAGATGTTTGTAGTGACACTGCCAGCACCTGTATCTCCACACAGTGTCATCCCAGACACTTGCCCAGGTGCCAGCTGTGATTCCATCAGTTCACAGCCAGGTTCCTGTCCTGCTCTCAGGTGCAGACATGCCACTTCCAGCAGGAATTTAGTCTGGGAAGGCATTCATAGAATCACAGAATGGGCTGGGTTGGAAGGGACCTCAGAGCTCACCAAGTCCAACCCTTGCTCCACTCCCCCCGTGGTTCCCAGCCCATGGCACTGAGTGCCACATCCAGGCTCTTTTGAAATATCTCCAGGAATGGAGAATCCACCCCTTCCCTGGGCAGCCCATTCCAATGTCTGATCACCCTCTCCAGAAAGAAATTCTTTCTGATATCCAGCCTAAATCTCCCCTGGCAGAGCTTCAGCTCTGCCAGGGGAGGTTTAGGTTGGATATTAGGAAAAAATTCTTTAGTCCATGCCCTCTTGTCCCACTGATATCTGCCCAACCCCCCCCTGGCTCCAACCTCCTTTCAGGGAGTTGGAGAGAGTGATGAGGTCTCCCCTGAGCCTCCTCTTCTCCAGCCTCAACACCCCCAGCTCCCTCAGCCCTTCCTCACAGGACTTGTGCTGGATCCCTTCCCAGCCTCCTTGCTCTTCTCTGGACCTGCTCCAGCACCTCAATCTCCTTCCTGAGCTGAGGGGCCCAGAACTGGACACAGTACTCGAGGTGTTGCCTCCCCAGGGCTGAGCACAGGGGCAGAATCCCTTCCCTGGACCTGCTGGCCACGCTGTTCCTGAGCCAGCCCAGGATGCCATTGGCCACCTGGGCACACTGCTGGCTCATGCAGACTCCTCACCTTCTCCAAGCCATATCCTGTCCAGCCCAGGGCACCCAGCTTGTCCCTAGCACTCTAAGGAAATAGTGAGCTGGTTGTTTGGTTTAACAAAGCTCAGGATTTTGAGGTGAAGTAGGATTCCAACTGAATTAAAAAACCTCCACAGATGATTACTGATCCTCAGAAGAGGACCATGCTTCTCTGATCCTCCAAAGATACTTTTTGTAATTCAGATGAAGTGGAGAACAAGATTTTAGTAAGGAATCTTAGTTACAGACAAGCTTAGTGAGAGGATACAATGTAATGTAAAAATAAGGGCATGATTGTTACATTTATTTTTATTTTTTTTTTAACTATTAAGCAGTAATAGTAAAGCTTCATCACGGGTAGGCAACAATAATGCATGTTCCTCAGGACCACTGGGCATGCACAGTATTGAGCAGCACTTTTAACCTACTTCTTCACTGCAATTTTTACCTGCATGAAGTAGGTGCAGGTAACCCAAATGAACAGGCAGGAATGAACACTGACTCCAAGCTTTGCATGCTTCCCCAGGCTGAGAAAGGAAGGCACCTCAAGGTTCCAGCTGCAAGAGCTGTGATTCTGGCAGTATCTAAATGAAGTGGCTCCAAGCTATTTCACTTTATCCAGAGCAATAACAGCAACTGAAACATGGATAAACCTGAAAGAAGTGTTAAGCCTGAAAGGTCACTTTAAAGGTAAAATACAGCCTTAGAAAATGTCATATTCCTCAGCAAATAGAGCAGTAATAACAATCTTCTTCATGGGAGTTTTGAAAGCAATAGAATGGAATTATTTCCAAGAATGGAAATAATTCAGATGGTGTACCTGGACAGGGGGAACAGCTGGGGCAGTGGCTCAGGCAGTGCTCCTACAGATAAACCTTTTTCCCTGCAAACACAGTATCAGCAAAGATGGAAATGTTTCTCACTTGCTAGGCACAAGTGGCAATCTGTGCATCAGGGGGATGAGAATAAGCATTTACTCCTCTTAAAACAAAACACAAAAATCTCAAGGGAAACTCAGCTGACACCACCAGCCCAACACATTAAGATGTAATTAGAACTGCAGAACAGCTGACCTTGCAAAAAATGGTTCTGCTACAGAGGTCTAGAAACATAGAATCCTAGGGGTTGGAAGGGACCTCAAAGATCATCTAGTCCAACCCCCCCTGCCAGAGCAGGGCCCCCTAGAGTACATCCCCTAGGAACGTGTCCAGGTGGGTTTTGAATGTCTCCAGTGAAGGAGACTCCACAACCCCCCTGGGCAGCCTGTTCCAGGGCTCTGTCACCCTTACAGTAAAAAAATTTTTTCTGATATTCAACTTGAACCTCCTATGCTCCAATTTACACCCATTACCCCTTGTCCTATCACTGGTCACCACTGAGAAAAGCCTAACTCCATCTCCCTGACACTCACCCCTTACATATTTGAAAACATTGATGAGGTCACCCCTCAGTCTCCTTTTCTCCAAACTAAAGAGACCCAGCTCCCTCAGCCTTTCCTCATAAGGGAGATGTTCCACTCCCTTAATCATCTCAGTAGCTCTGCTCTGGACTCTTTCAAGCACTTCCCTGTCCTTCTTGAACTGAGGGGCCCAGAACTGGACACAATACTCCAGGTGTGGCCTCACCAATGCAGAATAGAGGGGGAGGAGAACCTCTCTTGACCTACTAACCACCCCCTTTCTAATGCACCCCAGGATGCCATTGGCCTTCTTGGCCACAAGGGCACATTGCTGGCTCATGGGCATCTTCTTGTCTACCAGGACCCCCAGGTCTCTTTCACCTCCACTGCTCTCCAGCAGCTCAGCCCCCAACCTATACTGGGACATCGTGTTGTTCTTCCCCAAATGCAAAACTCTACACTTCCCCTTGTTGAATTTCATCATGTTTCTCCCTGCCCAACTCTCCAGCCTGTCTAAGTCTCTCTGAATGGCAGCACAGCCTTCTGGTGTGTCAGCCACTCCTCCCAGCTCAGTGTCATCAGCAAACTTGCTGAGGGTACATTCTATACCCTCATCCAAGTCGTTGATGAAGATATTGAACAACACCGGTCCCAGTACCGACCCCTGAGGGACTCCACTGGTCACACACCTCCAACCAGATTCTGCCCCATTGACTACAACTCTCTGACTCCTTCCTTTTCTACCTACATTAACACTGCTTTCTGTTCTTGCCAGGGGATTGCCACAGTTGGGAAAGACCTCTAAGATCACCAAGTACAACATGGAAAAGCCATGGAAAAGCATGATGCTAGAGGATATCTTGCAAGGAACAAAATGTTTAAGTGTGCTGAGTGTGTCAGGTGGCCAAGGTTACCTACACTTTGCAGCTACTGAGGTTGCATTCACTAGAATGAAATCAATCACTATTGATATAGATGCCCTCACTCTGTGCAGGTGATGCCAAGACACAGCTCAGCAGTGCTCAACATATTATTTGGAAGATGTATTTTCAAAAAAAGAAATGTTTACTTAAGTTTTAGGGCAGCTCATAAGTTGTTCATCTTGTAATTCTTCCTCCCAAGTTAAGGAATTCCCTTAGGTTTTCCTAACTGTACCAGTCACCATTACACACGAGCAAAAAATCCAAGTTAATTTAGCATGGATTGTTGGTTGGTTGGGTTTTATAAACGAGTTGTTCAGAAGATGAGTGGAAGTTATTCTGGCAGGTGAAACAGGAAATAAATGAGGGGAGGGGAACAAACAGGACATGCAGCAATGCAATCAATGAATCCAGCTGAAACATTCCAGCTGAAACATTCCAGCTCCCTGTCTGCCAAGCCAAGGGTGCAACACAACATCACCAGGCTACAGGGAGTATTTTGAGGGAAGCATTCTGAAACACTTTGAACCTTCAATCACATCGTGTGACCCCTCTGACTCCTGCTAACTCTGTGACCCCAAGGAAAGAAGGGTCAGTGGAATTATGAAACACAACTGCAGACACCAGTACCAGAAGGGCAGGGCTGTGGGGAGAAAAAGGAAAGAGGAAAAGCTCGGAAGAAAATCTCCTGCCAAACAAAAAAAAATGCAAAGCTTTTGCAGGGCAATATTCTGCTCACCCATCAGCCACAGTAATGCAGTAACTTGAAAAAAAACCTCTTAAAACTGCCTTTTTCTTTTTTTTTTTTTTTTTTGAAAAAGGGTCTCAATTAAAGAAAAAACAACCAAATCCCCACCCATACTCTAGATTTTCATGTTTGTTTAAAGGCCATATCCCCAGGGTATCTGCATATCAGGAGGCACTGTAGTCTGTAATGTTCAGTTCCTACATATGCACAGATAGACAGAGGGTGTCTTTAGGAATCTATGGCAACTGCTAGCCCACCAAGTTCTGATTCCCCCTTTGTCCTGAATTTTTTTTTTTGATTTCCAGTCCTGCCCAACTTAGACAAGCAAAAGCATAAACAGACATATCAGTGAGATAGGGACCTGCAACAAAGGAGCTGGAAAAGCAGAGAGCCCAAACTCCAACCTAGGAATACCCTGAAGGAAACACACTGCTCAGTAGGGCTGTACAAGAGTGATGAGTGGGATACAGGCAACATGAGCCTGGGACAGAATCTTCCCCAGGAAACCAGTGTTAGCATCCCCACAGTGCCACTGAATCACTGACTGGGTCACCTTGCATCTGGGGGCCTCACATCTTTTTGTCTCCAGTTTTTGAGATACTTGATCTTCAGAACTGCTGAGCAACCCCAGCTCCCTCTCATTTTCTCACTGGGGTACTGCACTGGCCAAGCATTTGGAAATTACTCATAACTATTTAAAAACAGCAAGTGCCAAACTATCTGTACCTCTTCTATCCAACACAAACCCTCAAAAGCCTCTCAGGTCCTCTGTGGGGATTATTTATGCTTATCAAGTCCTCTGGCATCCTCAGATGGAGAGCCTGGTAGATCTGCAAGGCATTTCCTCTCTTCATGTTTCTAGGTAGCTGCAGGGAGGACAGCTTCCTCATGTAGTGTAATGTGGATTGACATGCAGACCAAAAATGCCAGACTGATGCTAAAAAAAGTAGAATTTTTCACCTAACACAAATCTCAACTATGCTTTTTGCATCTTTTTTTCAAATGGAATTTGCAGAAAACTCATGCTGTAACAATGGGAGTTCTCTTTCAATTCTGTATCCTCTTAATTAATCTCTTACAAGAAAGACAACTCCAAAACAAAAGGAATCAAAATTCATTAATGAATGCAAAGGAAGAGGATGAAGCAAAGGGAGCTTCTTCCCCCCTTGTTACACTCAGAAAATGTCTACACAGAGGATGCCAATTTCATTTCTGAAATCACACCTTGTTAAATGCACACATTTATAAACATACATAGATGTTTCTTCACTCTCACGAGACCTAAATTACATGAAAGATAAACTCAGATAGATGCATTGGAACTGCAGTGAAGACTTCCCACCTCCACTTTTCAGTCACTTAGAGCCAGTTTTCTTTCTAATGAAGTCTCAGACAGCAGCAGACTCAGTATGGAGATCCCAGCAGACAAGTTTATGTGCACACTGGGAGAACAAAGGCAAAACCCTGCTTGGCAAGTCCAGTTCTCCAGACTCAAAACCACTACTGGAAATGCAGAAGCCCTTTGGAGCAGATAAAGATACCAACTCATCTTCCAGCCCTTTTTAAATACCCCATCAGGCAGCTCCCAGCATTTCCCCACAGCTCACACCTTTTCTTTCCTTACTTCTTGACATGTGCCACACCAACATGCTGGGGACTCCCTGCCCCTCCAAGGTGAGGATATTGCCATGCATTCCAGTGACCACTAGAATAGTAATTCTGATTTTATATTGCATACTACTGACCACTACTGTCATGCACTGCCAGCACTGGTCCTGCTGGGTTTTGGGTTTTTTTTTTTTGTTTTAATCAGTGTGTTAGATTTTACCATTCAGCAATGTTATTTAGCACATGCTTTGAAGGAGCCCTGCCCCAGTCCTCCAGCTGACTGCTGGCAAGGAACAGTTCTACCACATTGTCTGCCTTGGTTTAATCCAAAGAACACTCATAGAGCAGATTCAAAATCCTTTTGCAAGGTTTAACTCTAATTATCACTTGCACTTTGTTAGCAGTTACAGGCAAAGTGCTCAGACATCCTTTACAGGAGAAGACACCAACCACTGGATTTTGAGGAGCCTGCAGTGCAGTGATCTGCTTGGATTGTTCTATTGCTATAGCAATACTGTAATTATGAAACATAAATTTGGTTTCTCCCTGCCCCCAGTCTGTCTCCATACCACGTTCCATTCCATTCTGTTTCATCTGCAATTCCTGCTAAATCCATGCAGAATCCACAAAATGACACCACAACTTGCAGCCTTTGGAGCAAGAATATTGTGGAATATTGGGCAGGGACCTTTCAAAAGGGCACATAATGACAGGACAAGGGGTAAGAGTTGCAGACTGGCAGAGTATAGGGTCAGGCTAGACATGAGGAGGAAATTCTTTCATGTTGCCCAGGGAGGTTGAGGATGCCCCATCCCCAGAAGTGCTCAAGACCAGGTGGGATGGGGTTTGGAGCAACCTGGTCCAGAAGGAGGTGCCCCTGCCCATGCCAGGGGGTTGGAACTGGATGAGCTTTTAAGGTCCTTCCCAACCCAAACCATTCCGCGCTTTTATGATATGAAATAAAAGAGCATTTAGAAAAAGAGACTCAACTTCAAGGCCTGCTTTTGCTATCAACCTTCTTTTATATCACTGCATGTCATGTGTATCAATTGACCTGATTAAGCCTGGGAATGCATCCCTGGAGAACAGCTGGCAGCAAATCCTCTAGGACAGAGGGGACTGAAATCCCACTGCTGCCCTCGTGTCACTCTCTGAGTAGCAGCCTGGAAAAGGATCCTGTGCCAGGGTTATTCCGTGCCACTGTCAGACCTGTGCTAGGGATTGTTTGCATTCCCAGGTACAGAAGAAACTGAGCCAGCAGATGCTACTGAGACACAGAACTGCATCTCCCTGCATCTGCAGCACAGACCTTCCCCAAGCCAGAACATCAATGGCCTCACCTCACCCTAAGCCTTTTTTCCTGCCCCTGGAATTCTCAGGACACACTGTAGGTGTTTAATGTTTCCTGGCCACCTAGCAGGCCCTGTGTGTGTGTTGGAAATCCAGGCTGGCCACCTGGCTGTGGTGCTTCTCCATATGGCAGTGCAGTCACTCTCACTTGAGACTCCAGAGAAGCAGCAGAGATCTTATTAAACAGCTCCAAACACACAGTAGGGGCTGGAACCAGAAGACTTTCTGCAGCTAAAGCAGACTGCACAGAGCTGCACTCAACATTCTTCCCAAGCCTTGCCTCTAGCTGGTAGCACTAAGGAATTTTACTAAGGAAATGACAGGCACTTGACTGAATTTATCTAAGAGAGGAACTAATTTCCTACAGCTTGACTAAAAAATTCTTTAAACAGCAACAGTCAAGAAACAAACTGAACAGCTCAGCAACTGGGAGGGCATTAAAATAATTGCCAGACTCCTTTCCTAGTATCAGTTAGGAATGAGAAAGCTGCTTTCCCCTGCTTGCAGTGCAGATAGAAGGGCACATCAGTGATTAAAAACTAGAATGCTGGATCCAGGGGCAGGCTAAGCCAGACCAAACCCAGGTTACAGGAACACACCTCCAAAACCTCTGCTTCAAAAAGGAATGAAATGAAGGATGGGAAAAGAGAACCTGAACCTGAGCAGCTGGCTCAGGGACCTGTCTTTCCCTCTCAGCACACAGCAATGCAAACCCACCCAGCTCCCAGCTGCTGCACAGCACCTCACTTGGACATTTTCTAGAGGCAGCAGTACTCTGCACTGGCACTTACACACAGAAATGCCAGCTCTGACACTGCCTGCTGTAAAACCAAACTGAAATAAATGCTGATCCAAAAGGAAAGCACAGATTTAACCAGGTGGAAGTCTAAGCACTGTTTCCAAAGCCATTAAGAGACTATTTCTTGCTGTCTGACTTAAGAAGTGTATTAAGGGTCTGTGTCATTTTGCTTTAGCTGTGAGTCTGCAAGGGGAACAACGAGCACACACTGAGTATTTTCATTATTTCTCACAACTAAGAGACTACATTTCCAAATTATATACTTTTTCCAGGTTTGATTTTTGTTTCTCAAGGTCAGTGCAATATCAGAAAGCGGTGAGGGCTTTTTTTTTTTAAAAAAAAAAAAAAAAAAAAAGAAAAAAGAAAAAAAGGAACAACCAGCTTACCTGTGGCAGAGTGAAGACTCTCCAAGCTCCAGTACCTGGACAGGACACCTCTCATCCCAGCACCACCACACACCACCCCACTGCTGTCTGAATCCGAGCCCGGGGAGAGCCCAGAGCTCCCACTGCTGCTGCAGTTCTCCCCACTGTGTGCCCCACTGGACTCACTGGGGCACTGCTGGGTCCTCATGCAGGCAGGTGAGAGGGAGAGCCAGGGGCTCTGCTCTGCTGGGGGAGGAAATGGGTAGGGTGGTGGGGAGCTGCTGCCAGGGCAGTGGTACCTGGCAGTGCTGCCTGAGGACTGAGCTGGATTCCTCTCCTCCTCTCTGCTTGCCTCGATGCATCCCTGACATCATAGGGGTCCACTAAGGAGGCTCCCTCAGTGGCAGCTCCACTGCTCTCAGCTGCAGCTTCTTGCAGCTGAATTTCCTTAAATCTGATTTCAAGGCATTAAAAAGCCAGGGTGGGACAGAGAGCTTCCCTCCTAATTTAGCAGAACTGTGGGATTAAAAATAAACGGGTGGGAATAGAAGCATTTCATGTGTTTTAAAAACGCCCGAGTGAGAGAGCCCTTGTGTTAGCTGCTTCCCCTGAGAACTCAGAAAGGACTCCACAGACACACTAATCATGCTCAGAACTGGCTGTGGCTGCTGCTATTAAAAAACTATTTTTGTAAGTACTCAGAAGAAGAATTCAACACAAAATCAAAGCCAGAAAAGCACACACTGAGAGCTGGGAAAGTTGAATCAGGGAGCTTTGAAAAATCATTTAGCATCCACTCCCAGACTGTAGACCTGGGGTGGTCACTATTTCAGTGTGGGATCTTTGTGAGAGACCTCAGTCCCAAGGGAAACAGCATCACTAACTACTTTTTAACTAGAAACCTTTATATTCTCATTACCTAACCTGTGTTCAAGGTGTCCCCTGTTCTGAAAGAATACTGGCTTCCCAAGAATGCAGAAATTCCTGTACAGTTTAACACCAGCTTGGAGATACCACTGAAGTTTTATGATAAAGGACATTTCCAGACTGCTACTCCAGTAAAACACCCTGGGAGATTTGTCAAACTACCAAAATAATTTCAGAGTAGCCACATGGCTTCTACCATGTGCAGCAGAAAACATGAACATCTATGTTACCAGGATAAGTGTAGGAACAGAAATAGATTGCTGGGGGGTGAGACCATCCAGATCAGCAGGGGACAAGATGGAGTATCTTCTGATTTGGGTAATTAAGCCAAAAATTATGGTTTAATGCCTCACAATAGAGAAATGAAAATATGTTCTCTGTTTGACTGCAGTAGAACCAGTCTTCTGCATTGAGCTGATCCTGCCAGGGCCTCCTAGAACTGCCTGCAGTGAAGTAAAAACTGAGAGAAACACTTCTGGACCATAATAGTGAGGGGAAAGGCAAGCTAATAATTAAAAGGAAAGATAAATGCAGCTGTTCTGTGGATGGGCAGAGCAGAGTGCTGAGGACAGGACAGAGCAGGTTTTCAGACATGAAAGGTGCTTAGAAGAGGCTGCATTTCAGTCCTCATTATCCTACCCCTGCTCCTTGAAATCCATGCTTGGTGCATGAGAAGTTAAATCCAGGTACCTCTCCTGGACTCAAATGCTAAACCTGACATTATTCACAGAGGCTCTGGGAGATCTTTGCCCCCAACCTGCTTAAACCACTCCACTTATTCCCCTGCTGGCTCTACAACTCTTTGGGATGAATGCTCTTGGCAAATACCAGTATATGTTTGATCAGTTCCAGAGACACCAGTGCTGTAATCCTATGCTACAGAGTTATGTGCAGTGTCTGTATGTCCTGCACAGGCATTTGCTAATGGGATGGAAAGAGAGGAAAAATACTAGAAAGGCAGGTTGTGGAAAGCACAGTATTATATCAGAGTTCTAAACTGCAGCACAAACAACCACCCTTTTTGGTTGGTTGGTTGTTTGTTTTTTTTTTTTTTGTTAAATCTATCTAAGAAATTTTCCTCTCTAGTGACTCCAGAGAAAAAAATTAACTGAAGTTGCTGCTACAATAATTTACTCCAACTAGAGATGCAGGCTCTGACTGCACAGCTAACCTGAGTCCTGGGCAGCCTGATCCTAAATACCTGCTACATTTTTTTGTCTCTCTTGGGTTCTTCTGTAGTCCTGCACCTTTGAACAGTGAGTGCCAGAACCATTCAGGTTTTGCTAGAATATTCTTTTTCACTCATTGCCCCATGGGAAGTTTTCACTTCAGTAAGTAATATTCAGACAATCTCACTTCACCTGCTGACACAAATTTGCAGGAATTCAGTCATGCCTGGACCCAGCTTTTAAGGTTGGATGAAAATCTTGGAGTGACTACATGTTATCAGAGATCTCACAAAGTGCAAATATTTGTGGCTGTGGACTGATTAGTGGGTCTAAACTTTCTGTGGTTCAGAGACAAAGTGAAAAATACAGCAGGAAAACATGTTTGCCTTTTAGCCCCTTAATTTCAATGGCACCTCCACAGGGTAATGAGGATGGATGTAATGGACATTTCATGCTGCAGCTACATGAAGACCTGCATACCACTTTTAGCCTGTGTCCTCTCAAGAATTAAAATGGAAAAAAAAGGAATAAATATCTCAGCTTGTTATTTTGCTGAGCTACAGGATGGTTACATGTTTCCAAGAGAGAATGAAGTCCTGTTATAAGGCTATTGTTTTCCCCCCTGAACAGATTTCTCCAGTGGCTGTCAGACAACTTCACATTAACTTTGCCAAGTGTGAGTTTCACAGCCCTTCCGTAGCTGGGAAAAGAAGATGAAAGTTGGCCACATGATGCTGAGTAAACAAACAGTTCCTCTGCCTCTGAGAAATATTTTCCACAACACCAGTGAGGCCAGAGGATAGCTCAGTATTTCAAAATGGTCACTTTTTTGCAGAAGATCCAGACTTTGAGAACTTGGCTTGCCTATGCTAAGTGCTCATGCAAGACTTCCAAGGCCTCCAGCATGTTCATCATGGATCAGGCAGGATGAATTCCTGGCTCTCTGGATGGCACAACCAACACCAGCACTGTGCTAGAACTCCTGTACCCATCTCATAGAAGGAAATGTTACGAAATGTAAAGATGTAATGTAAAAATGTTAGGAAATGTAAAGATCTTAGGCTGCTTGAATCTCCCAAGACACAAGGAAAATGGCCACAAAGATTCAGTCTGCATTTAAATAATGGTTTGAAGTAATACAGGTTTAAGATTGTTTTAGCAGAGATACCAACATGATCTTGTAATACCCTAGTTACAAGTTTCTCCCTCATAGAGGGAGGAACCCTGAAGGCTCACAGTCACACAAGTGACCCTCTCCAAAAGTTTCATAGATCCTGAGAAGTAGACACAAGAACAGTAAAGACTCTAAAGACAGTTACCTGTGTCTGTCTCACTGTGTCACCTCTTGGTTGCCTCTGGGTGAAAAATCCCAATGGAAAAGCTCAGAGATGGCAGCATCTCCCCAGAAAGTTCACTCTGCTCTAGACCTGTGAGCATCTCATCTCATCTCATCTCATCTCATCTCATCTCATCTCATCTCATCTCATCTCATCCTCATCTCATCCTCATCTCATCTCATCCTCATCTCATCTCATCTCATCTCATCTCATCTCATCCTCATCTCATCTCATCCTCATCTCATCCTCATCTCATCCTCATCTCATCACACCTCACCTCCTAGCTTCAGCCCACTCACCATTCTCACAGTGGCATCCACTGTCCAACAAGCAGCTTCCCACCAACATCCTTGATTTTAGGCAGTATCTCAAACAAACAGGTAGCAGACTCAGGAGAGAGACTGGGAGGGAGGTGAGAAGTAAGACAGCCTGCAGACCAATCTGCTACTTCACTGCTTTAATTCAAAGCCTTGTTACCCTACTGCTGCTCTCCCCAGTACATTCGGGGCCCTTCACTCTTTTTCCTGGGGGAATTCCTGGGTTAAATGGTGTCTCGAGATCATCAGAGGCTGCCAAAAGCAGAAATGCATTCCCACATCTTCACTGAGAAGTGGTTTGTTTCCTATGCTGGTCTTCCACTCCAGCTCAGCCTGTCTACACACTGCAACAAACCAGGAGCTGTGGAGCAGACACTGCAGCACGTAGACATGGGCACAGTCAGACAAGAAAGGAGCAAAGACACCTGATATCCACCTGCCAAAGTCTGCAGGGCAGCTAAGAAGATCCTTCTAAAACTGTCTGAAGAGGACAGTTTACTTTCCTAACCTTGTGTGTGGGTGCATGTTGGTGGGAGTGTTCAACCTCTACGCTTTTCTGAAGAAGGCTCAAGATTCACTGACTCTTTGCTGAGTTCAGTCCCACCCCAGCTGCTCTGTATTTCACAGATGTTAGGGCCATCTACTGGTACCTCACAGGTTTCTCAAGTGGCTGCTCTGGACAGAAAATGTGAGAGGAAGGCAGTCTGCAAAACTTGATCAGTGACCAAGAGCACCACAGTGTGCCTGTTCCCATCTGCTGCAATATCCAAATGGCAGGGCTGAGCCTGTCTCATTTTTCCCAGCATGGTATAAAAACAGAGAGAGCAGTGACCCAGTGCTCTAGTGCCAGGGACTGCTCAGAAGAAGCTAAAGAGCACAGCAGGGACAGCATTAAAATTAAATTCTTCTGCCAGCACTGGTGGTATGTTCCAGCTGGGCACTGTCAGCCTCACCTAAACCAGGGAGTTTGTGCTAAGCTCTTGTCCTCAGGCAGTGGGTAAGCACATGGCAGAAGTCTCATAGCACCTTCTGGTGTCTTTTTGTGGCCTTTTTGTACCTGAGGAGCCAAAGAGGGCTTTGAGACACCCCAGCCCCAAAAATCACTGCAGCATTCCCAGCCAGCTGAAAACCTTGAGAGTGAAAATTGTATCTGTATTTAAGCTGTGGAAGCATACAGTAGCACTGCACACTGCTTTCATATCCAGTGTCTTTTATGACTAAAGCACATGCTAGAATCATTAATACAAGCAGTTGCAACTTCAGCATTAGAATCCTTAACAATTTGATTAAACAGATTATTTTTATATTTATTTTAAATTACATCCAGCTCTGTCAAAAGCAACAGGTATCTCAACAAAGCTGCGGCAGAGGGCGTTCTGCTTCACCACTGGGAGACATTCCCAATCCTAAAACTCATCCAACAACTTCAAGAGTACTACTTCAGTAATTTACAGTATTCTTTCCAGCCAGATCCTACCCCAGGAAGGACACATGCACACACTCATCACTCCCCAGATGCTTGACAGGAAGCTCCCAGCAGCAGCTCACAGGGAGAGCTGTGACAGAACCACTACAGTGCTGCTTCTCTTCAGCTGTTTTCTCCCCCAGTGGTGTGTGTTTGGAGCTGGAAACAGGATTCTGCTCCATTTCATTTCTTTTGCTACATTTATGCAGAAATTCTTGAGGTCTGAGCCTAGCTCACAGTATGACACCCTCTTGTACCTTCCTCAGGAATATTGTTGGAATCCTGGATGGCTCAGGTTTCATTCCCCATGTTGGGACAGCATACAGACACCTACAGCACTACCAGCTCCTCAGTCTGCATTTACTCCCCCAGTTCACCCTCCAAAATTCATATGTATTTTTTAACTCCCCCAGGTCCCACTTGGGAACTACCATGAAGTTTGTATCAGCTGTGACTCAGAATCATCTTCCATGAGAGGAGCTCTTAGGGATTTCTCCTCATGTCAGAGATGCAGAGACAACTTGACAGTGATGAGTCTCCACCAGGGATTTCCAAGGGGCAAAGCTGCAGCTGTTTTAATTCAGCCAGGAACCTGGTCCCAAGTATTAGGGCAACAGCAAATGAGAGTGCCAGCAAGTGATCAAAGCCCTGAGTGCTGGGAGAGCAGAGACAGCTCTCCTGACAGCACTGTCATAAGCACCTTGGCTCCTCATTCCCAGATGAAGCTTCATGACTCTGTGCACCACTTGTACAAAGTGCCAGAAAGCAAACCAGCTTTGCTTGACAAAAATATTATGAGCATTCACTGCTGATGTAATTAGTACGATGTTATTGTCCCTTAATTAGGTAATTCCAGCAGTGTTTAATCAATGGTACAAAGAGACTTTCTAAGTCAGAAATGGCAGCTTGGCACCCAACTGTGGTTGGCTTTTCCTGGCTAGATTCCTAACTGCCTAACAAGTCTACAGTCTTCTTTTCTTATCCCACTCCAAAATGCTGTGATAGAGATATCTGCAGTGTTTGAACAGGCACTATCAGATGGAGAATTTTAAAACCTGGCAAGTATAAGACTCACTGCTCAATAATCTCTGCTACTTACATTTTAATTCTGATAAAGCATCAGTCATTGGAAATTAATCAGACATTATACTTCATGTATATTCCTTGTGAAAATGCAACATACTTGTTCTTTAAGATGATTTATTTCAAGTACAGGAAACTTCTGTCTCTAGAGGCTCATTTACTTGCTTTAGTGCCTAATTAGCAACTTGAGAGGAACCTCATCATACCTACTGTAGCACTGATCTCCAGCTAACACAAGACAGAGTCTGTTTCATTTGCAGATATTTGATGCAAGAGTGTGATACAAATGACACCATCTTAGGGGAGACACAGTTCTCATGAGACAAAACGTTTCTACACCAAGCACAGTGTCATTGCTGGTGGTGATCTTCTGGTCACTAAAAAGCTGAGCACTGCCTTTAGGCTGCACCGATGCAGCAACCACAGGGTGAAAAGCACAAAAAAGAAGTAACTACAAAGCAGATTTTTGCTCAGACCTGGCTGCAGCATTCCACAGAAATAGGTTGGGATGCTTATCACAGAATTTCCACGCCCAATACACCGAGCTGAACTCTCTTGTGAGCCATGGCCAGCTCAGAGGCAAGTACCCACCAGGAGAGGAGGTGCGCCGGCTCCTGCCCACACAGTCCAGGCCTGTCGGGGTGCTCTGGGAAAACGGGTGCAGGTTCAGGGGTAGGAGCTCAAAGGCCACAGCAGACATGATGGATGGACTGACTCCAGCCTGCAAGAGGACAGGGAACACAAAGACAGCAAAGATAAAACTTGGATGTTCAGAGTGTTCATCCCAGAGCAGCTCAGCTCTGGTGCTTGGTGGTGCAGGAGGTGTTAGTGACACGTGGGGATGGTCGGGGCTGGAGAGCTCAGAAAAGAGGGGAAAATCCAAGGGCAGGAGAACATCAGTGGATAAGCAGATCCTGGACTCATCCATCACAACACAGAAGCTTTCACTCCTTCCTCTAAAGGGTATCCAGTGGGAGAGGGAAGCATATCACCCCAACAAACAATCCCCCCAGCTGCTGAGCTGCTTGCAGTGTGATGACTGGTAATTCCCATGCTGGTATTCAACATTTAAATCAAAGTTCTCCCTCTAGGGATTTATTTGTCCTAGTCCCAACAACACAGGACATGGATAACATAACCTTCTTTGCTTCAGTTAAAGGTGCAACTAAGATCTCTTGCTCTCTCCTTCACCTGGCTGATTGATTTTACAAAACTTACACAACTTCATGAAAATCTGAAAACTCCACACCATTGATCACAATTTGCTGGTTTAAGGGGGAAAACAGACAGCTACATGAGACACCACTCATGACCTCTAATGCCTCAGTAAGTCAGGCTTATAATAAAGGAAAATACAAGATTTTTTGTTTGTTTAGGAAATCACACAGACAAATAAAGCATTCTCACAAAGATACTCCATCCTCCCACAGACAAGCTCACTGCCTCAAGGAGACATTTGCTAGAATTAAAAAAACATAATCTATCAACAATATCCAAAGTGTAGACAAGACTGGTTTCCTTTTCTGTCTCAACACCACTGGTAGGGGGAACCAAGGCCAATCTTCCCCTGCTACTTCCTCAGGGAACCACAAAACACTGGGCAAGATACTACAAGAATATAGACCCATCTGACAATACAGACTGCTCTCCGAGTCACTGAAACCTGGAGAACCTAGGGCATAATACAGATGTTCTTTTATTCATTTTCCCTCTCTTTTTTATTTCCTCCCAGAACTCTTACATTTGGCACACCCAAACAAAGAGCAGTGGCTGTGGGCAGCTGGGAGATGAGCTGCTCAATAGCCCTTTTTCATCTCTGTCACTATTGCCTCCTCCTTTTGCTGCTGTGACATTCGCTTGCAATGTATTAATTCTTCACTGAACTCAGAATTTGTGATATTTAAGTCCAGCACTTTCTGAAGATTCTTTCCTTCTCCCTACCACCCCACACACCACGTCCCATAGCTGCTGAGTAGCCTGAGTGCTGAAGCCTCCTCCTTAAAAGATGGCAATTAGTCCTAACACCCTTCCAAAACTAAACTGCAAACTAAGCTCACTGAATACCCACACCCTGCCCAAGCAGCTGGGTGCTGCTGCTCTGTGCCAGCTTTATCATTTCTCTTACCATTTATATTCTTCCTGGACATCCTGTCCTAAAACCCAAAAGAGAACACAGCCACTACTTTGGCACAAACCCCCAACCTCCTGAGGGATGGCAGCACAAACCCAGTTGAAATTAACCTGAGCTGTGCCTGTTTGCCCAGCAAAGTCACAGCAGAGCCCCAGGGAGAGCAAATGCTTCCAGGGGCAATGAAACCCAGCAAAGCAGGCACCACACTGAGAGAGAGCTCTGAAAATACCAAGGGTAAAGTCTAGGTTATTTACATGCAAGGTGACAGAAAGCATTACTGTTCTGCTCAGGACTGTAGAACACTGCCTCAGAGCTATTCCAGTAAAAACTGCAGGCTTCCTTCTTATTCATCTCCAGGATATCAGAGAAAATGCCAGATAAAGGCATCATCTGATACCTCTAGCAGGAAAGCCAAACCTCTACAACCCCAAGTCAGAAGCAGCATTTTAAGACACATCAGGAATATATGGGCAGGGTTTTCTCCCACCTACAAGGGAGGGGAGTGAAAATGGGGAGTTTCAGCATAGTCTCTCCCACCTTTGCTGACAGAGGTCCCAGAGCATTATTTCTGGGCTCTTATGCCCATCAGCTCAGTCCCTGAGAGGAGCACACAGCTCTCTTACATGGCTGGGACTTGTCAGGTGCACAACAGACAGGGACTTACCCCATCCAATCCCCTCTCCAAGTGTGTTCATTACCTTCTTGAAGTGTATGGGAGGTGCCCACAGTTCTCATAAACAAAAATTAGTTTGCTGTATTTCAGATGGGGTAAAATCCATTTTCCCAAAGTCATATTCAGGACACTGAGCTAAAGATCTATTTTTCACTGCTTCTCACTGCTCTATCAAAACAAAAGAGAGAGCTTTTCCTGCACTAAACCCCTCTGGGTACAGTCCCCTGATGGGCCCTTTAGGAATCTCTCTAATTTGGCAGTGCAGAAGCTGTGCTCTAACAAATGGAGGCAGAAGCCTGGTCTGTGCCTCTGCTGTTGAGAGGCATCAAGCTTAACAGTCATCTTTCAGCTTTTTCTCAAAAGAAGAAAGAGCAAGATGGGAGCAAAGATGCAGTTCAGAGCTGTCACTAAAACAATTTTGGCAAAAGTCATTCCAAAACCAGAGTCTATTGCCATGACAGCATTACATGCACCAGTGGTTTGGAGCATTGCCTCTGCTCCAGCCAGGGAATTTCTACTGCATTAAAATAAAAAAGGACCCCAGGCTACACCTTGAAGCCCATCACCACGTGAATCACAAAGCTTCCATGCAAGCAAAGGAAAATGGATTCATCCACAGCCACCTGAGTTTCTCTTCCACTTCCAGGGGTGCAGGGTGAGCAAGGTGGGGAGGCTGGGGGGGGACTGAGCTCCCTTTAAAGGAGCTTTAAATGGTAACACTCTAAGGTACAAGAGCAGAAGCTGCTGAGCTTGTTTCTGATTTCATGATAAGGGACAGCTGGGTCAAGCTTTGACTTTATCTCCAGGGGTTTACACAGAATGTTCCCATGTAAAGCAAATGAGCAGCTTATTGGGCCTGAGGAAAACAAAGCCCAGTATACAGAGTTGTTTAGGAGTGGTATTTCCAGTGGTTATTTTGCTTGGTTTAAGGGTAGGTTCTTGACTCTCTGTCTCTATCTGAATCTCAACTACCAGACTTTAGAAAAGCCCATTACCACTACAATCATTTGTCATCCTGACCTGAACGATACAGCAGGATCAAAAATCAGCACTTGAAAATAAAGAATTTCTTCTCCATTCCTCCTTGGCCTGACCTATGAAGTTTTTTCCACAATATTGCAGCATTACATCACCTTGTACTCTGACCTGATCTTAATACAATAAGACTCACTATAACTGAAGCCACACATCCCAAGGCAGCCATGTGTCACCAAACATCAGACTTGCAATTTCAGACCTCTGAAGCCTCATGCAGTTGCCTTATTCCAGTCACAAAACCACAGCAGACAATGAACATCTCACAAAGCTTCCTTTGTGATAATTTATTTCTCCTTATAAAAAGGGATTTAGCATCCTTCTAAAGCTGCCCTCAAACACTGCAGCTTGGGAGAGCACATTCACCATACTTGGGACTATGAATAAGGCAGCATTATTACAGGAATGGAGCATTGCAAAGACAAAATAAAACAGAGGGGGAAAAAAAACCTGTGTGGTGGCTATTATAAATAAAACATACAAGCCAAGAAATGCAGTTATCTGGGAATACAGGAAAGAAGCCTTGAATCCACACAGCTTTCTCAACAGAACTCACCATTGTGAGGTTTTTTTCTGCCCAAAAAGATGAAAGTGTCAATAACCTAGACAACACATTGAAGTCAACAGAAACAGGAGAACTTAACCTATGTGAGATGATTTACTCACCTCCACCACCCAAAGAAGAAGGAATGAGAAAAGGGCCTCAGGTGGGAAAGGCCCCCAGGGAGCTGAGGGTTTCCCAGCAGGAATGGGGCAGCCACAAATCCCTGCACTGCTGCTGACAATTTGGAGTTCAGATTGCACCGTGAGGCAAGGGGGGGAATATTTAAAGGAGAAGCTGGTTTTTGGCAACACCAGACCATGTAGTCAGGCAGCCAAAGAGACAGCACTCGAGCTGTATAACCTGATGGCATTAAGGGAAATTATTGAGGGAATTGGTTGTGCCTCTTGGAAGCAGTAAGGGTCCCAGTGCTGGCCAACATGCCCTGCACCATGGGCTAGATATCCAGGCTTGTCAAGGAACTGTAAGAAATATTTCTAGGATGTTTTAATGACTTTTATCACTGATAAAATTTAATTTAATTTTATCCTGGGATTTAATATTCCCTTAGCTTGTGGTGTGCCCATCCAGGACTAAGCACTCAGAACGCTCAACAAGGTAGAAAAGTAACACAATTAATTATTATTTTTTTAAGTCACCATACATTTTTGCCTGACAGGAGCATTATTCATTCTCTTCAATGTACAGGTGGCAGTGGGGCTGAGCCAGGGAAGCAACCTCACTGAACTGAGAATGGGCAACACATCACAGAATCATACCCTGAAGTCATCCCAGCAGCAAGTGGGAACAACTTGGGTTTGAGGAGTCCTACAAGTACAAAATGGCAGATTTTTAGCCCCTTTTCTTGAGAAGGGGAGAACAGTGGGCAGATATTCAGAACCCCTGTCTCTGGAATTGGCCTGGCTTTCTGTCCCAGGTGTCCATGGCTTCCATGGGAGGCTCTCATGTCCAGGCAGACAGATGTGAGGACACCTTTACTCCTGGCAAGCCACAGTGGACAAGCTGAGCTGTGTCAGGTGAATGTTACCCCCTTGCCCTCCTCAGAACTATTTGGCTGTATGAGCTCAAGCCTAAGTTCCCCTCAAATGTTGTTATTTTGATGCAAGAGCAACCAGAAACAGGCAACCAGAACAAGAGAGGCAAAGGGAAAAAAGTGCAGATAATGGACCAAACTAGAAAAACCCCCCCAAATGCTTCTATTTGAATGTCTGCTACTTGATCCCAAGCTTTCTCAGAAGCTACCTCCACATTATCATCAGATTCTGCATGAAGTGCCCCTCTGTCTCATGTCTTTTTTCCCCAGAAGCTCTTTTTTTTTATGCATGAAGGCTAAATATGGCTTTTGGATACAGATCCATGGCTCTCCCAGGCAGGAAGAGACCTTAGCTCTAGATCCAAAAATAACAGATGCCATCAGTTTGAGTCACAACAGCCACAAAGTTTGTCACAAGCAACACTGATCTAAAAGTCTCTCCCAGTGAAGAAGTGAATACTAATAGCTCAAACTCCAGTGGCAACATCTGACTCTTCCCAGAAGGAATTTGCCTCAGTAGGGAGCGTGGAGTTGGCCTCAGATCCAAGGGAAGTTGGAGTTAGATGTCCCTTGTTAAAGCTCCACAGCCATGAGATTTCATCAGTTTAATTTCTGTTGATTTAAGGCAACTTTGATTTGCTTTCTCTGTCTTTCAGCTCACTGACCCATCTGATGCTTTCACATCCTATTGTCCAGCACAGCAACACTGCCCATTTACAGTCACTAAAACCCCTCCACTTCAGAGAGCATCACTTCTGAACCAGCTGAGTGTTTAATCAGTCTCCACAGACTACCAAGCTCAAAGAAAAGCAGCCAGACCTGGTACCAGAAAAAGTGTAAGGACAGGAGCATGATGAGAGCAGAAAGAAGCAGTCAGAGCAGAGAGGAAGACAGCCCCAGAGTGTGAGGAGGATGGTGCACAGGTTCTTACTTTTAACTGGTCCTCTGGGAGGTGCTGCAATTGAATCCCTCTCTCTGGCTGTCTCTCCTTCTCTAGTTTCCTTTCCTGGGTCCTCTCCATCCAAACATCATCGAAGCTGAAGCACTTATACAGGGGTTTAGGTCTCTTCCTCCTCCTCCTCCTCCTCCTCCTCTCTGGAATCTCCTTGGCTTTTTCATCTGGAGCAAGGAAGGGAAGCCTCCAGGCTTTGCTCTCCAGGGTGGAGATGGGGCGTGGGGATGCTGGAACCTGGGGGGGCCTCCTTTGGAGCTGAGGAACCCACTTGTCATTTGGCCTCTTTTCAGGTGGAGTGTGACAGTGCTGTTTGGACTCCTGTTTTACAAACAGCAGGTGAAAACACAGGGTTTGCTGCCTGGAAATTTGGTTGACTTCAAACCAGTTAGAACAGAAGATGGCAAAGCTTGGTTATCTGCTACTCAGAAGAAAATGCTTTCCCAAGTGTGCTGGAAAACCAGCCTGTGGAAAACCAGCCTTTTCCATAGGTTAAGGGGCACTTCACCCTGAAGCAGCAGCTCTTATGCTCTGAGGGTGTGATATACACTCCCTCTGCACCAGACATTGTCCTTTTCACCCTCACTGTGGATGGTGTACTACAACAACATTACTACTGGGATTTAGGTCACTCTGTCTGTAAAATATTATTTACAAAGACAGAGAGTGTCTCTGCAAATAGAGTAATGAGCAGTCTTTGTCTGGCTGGCTTTTCCAACTGCACTGCAGTTATACAATGTGAAGGGGCTTCCTAGATGCCTGCAGGTCTGACAGAGTAAGCCCTGTGCTTCCTGATGTGCTGCTCTTCCTGCTATTTTATTTGCTTGATGTGGGGCCAAGAGCAAGGAACTGCACAGCTTTGCACTTCACTCTCATTTGCTTTTAAGGAGTGGCTGCACAAAATTAGAGCTTTTATACTGGAACAACTTGAAATCAATCATGCCCTGAGGCACCTAACTACTGCTCCAGGTAGCACTAGTGTTAGCACCAATAGTATTTAAGGTGGGAGATAACACTGAGGAAAGAGTGATCTCAGAGTCTCTTTTCACACCAACGTTATCTCTCCAGTTTCTCACAGTTCATTTGAAGAACTCAAATCAACAACCCTTAGGAACCTCTCTACCTACTCTCAATTAACCAACAATCCCAGATCAATTCTTCTTTGCCACCAGTAAGAGATGTCACAGTCTAGAATCACTTCTTATCCACAGCAAAGTGCATCCTGCTGGCACTCTGTGTCTACACCCATCAGGTTGGAGAGGAGCAAGGAGAACTTGCACAGATCCCAAACATGGGACACATCACAACAGTTCACTCTTGCCTGCTGGATAACACAATTATATAAGTAAAATCATGCCACAAAACACTTAATTAAACATGTAATGAAAACTTAAACACGTGGGTAATTCCTCTGTCTTGCTATTTTCAGCATAAAATCTTTGTCCTGGATGTAACTTTGAGAATGTTGACCATCAGCAGGCAATGACAGAAGGGCTGGTCTGTGCTCCAGCAGGCTAAGAAGAGTTACTTACCAGGGTGGTAATCAGGCTCATCAGGGGCAAGCTGATCCAGTGCAGTTTGGTAGAACACACCACAACACAGAAAAAGCTGACAGGACTGGAAAAACACCAGGGAATATGTATGTGTCCCCAGACTGGAAGGCACACTGGGAAATGAGCTGAAGGAACTTCACAGCGATGCATTTCTTTTGCAAGAGTGTCCTTACTGATGTAGAACAGAAAAGGACTTTTCTTCAAATCCAGCATTAAATTTAATTTTACAACCTAATTACTTGTCAACACACATACAGAAGGCCAGCTCTAGTGTTGAGATGGGAATTATGTTGGAAAGAAAGCATTGCAAATATACTTTGCCCCATGTCTCTGCTGTATCTCCAGAGATTCCTGAAAAAAATGGGAATGGAAGGACTAAACAGTGCTACCTGTCTTAGACAGAGAATTCTTTATGCACCCATCTAACCAACGTGTTCATTAAAGAGTTTCACTCCAATTCCTAAACCGGATTAAAGGAAAAGATGCTGCAAACCAAAGCACCATTTGCTCATTCCCAGGAACTCACCTCATCCCGGAGCATGTCACTCATGGAAGGGGCTGTGTTTAAGCTGCTCTGGGACTGACTGCTCAGCCCACTGTCATCCCTCTGGTATTCACTGTCCAACGAGTGCACAGAAACCAAGAGACTGCCCCTGGGTTTCAGTGTCCTCGGTCTCTCAGGAGCTTCCAAATTGCCTTCAGCTGCAGAGGTGTTCCCCAGAGAGATGAGGGAAGTGGCACAAATCCTGCCAGGGTAACGGAAGCTCTTGTGCTGAGCAGTGGATCTTGGGCTCTGTGGTTTGGGACTCATGGGCCTGGCAGGCATGTCCTTCCCATCAGAGTTTGAGAGCTGAGGGCAGGATGGACTTGACTGACTAAATGCCATCCGTAAGTCAGTGGGGCTCAGTGGAGATTTCATCCAGTATTCCTCTAGAGAAGGACTGAAACTGTTGCTCAGAGCATCCTGCTGTTCATCACAGTTTGAGCTCTGTGTGTATCTGACCCCCGAGTCATGAGCCTGGATTTGTTTTCTCCAGGTACCTGCAGGTAAAGAGACATCAGCAGGCTCCACAGAGCTATCAGAACAGTTTGTGTCTGTTGAGGAGCCATTAATTGTTTCTGTTTTTAAAACTGTGTGTTCACTGGAACTATCCTGTTGCTCTGCTGATGTAGCTCTCATTCCCTGGCCACCAGCTGCATTCAGACTCTCCTGTGGTGGTGACAAACTTGCTAAGACAGGTCTTTTTAGCCCATCTGCCTCCTTGCTTTTTAGAAAACCTTTCCAAGCACTCTGGCGAAGTTTGGCTTTCTCCTTTTCACTCTTCAGTGCTACTTTGGAGCTTTGCTCAGTATTCTCCTTTTCTGGAGATTTGGATTCAAAGAAGCTGGAGAGTGATTTGTGTGCCAAGGCCAACCTTGTCCTGAACTTCTTACCCTCAGGGGTTTTGTTTCTTTTGCATTCACTTTCAGGGAGTGATTTTCTAACCCCAGAGTATTCCCCGGGTTCACTGTCATTGTTTTCAGCAGGACCTGGAACTTGTCTGTCTGCATATTTGACAACTGCCAGTGTGGGAGAAGCTGAATTTGGATCTACATCTTCCATCAGGATCCGACCAGAGCCAGAAGCTTTCCGCAGGCTCATCCTGCTGAACAAACCTGCAGGTCTCTCATAGAATAAATCATCATCATCAGAGTACTCAGAGGTGTAGCTCTCCTTCCTGTGGAAGCCTGAACCAGATGAACAACTTTTGAAAGACTGCAAACTTTCGGTGTCTTCATCCTCTTTCCCAGCATCCAGTTCATCCACCTTCATCTTGCTGCCAAAAAAGCTGCTGCTTCCCTGATTTTCTGTTGTGCCAGGCTTATTTTTCCTGAAAGATGTCATTTTTGAGAACACCAAAAACTTGGAAGCTTT
This sequence comes from Heliangelus exortis, assembly GCF_036169615.1. NCBI lineage: Eukaryota > Metazoa > Chordata > Aves > Apodiformes > Trochilidae > Heliangelus > Heliangelus exortis. The sequence goes on along the minus strand of NC_092430.1, from coordinate 1,236,923 downwards.
CCCACTATTCCCATTCTTTGTGGGCTTTGGCACAGCTTTACAGAGACTGCTGTTACTTCCCAGGCTGTGCAGTGAGCTCTCATCCATTTCCTCACTGTTGGTGCTGCAGGTACTCACATTATCCAGGCCCAGCATGCAAGGGTTGGGGGCCTCCTTTTTCACAGAATAGTTAAAGACATCAGATACATCCAGATTCAGGGTGCTGTCCTTGCTGGGGCCAGCTGTGTCTTTTGCAGAAGAGCCCTCTTTTCCTTTGCTAGGAGAAGGTTCTTCACAAATACCTAATTCTTCCTTTGAACCATTACACCCCTCATTTCCTTGCCTGTGCCCTGCTTGCTCAGAGGTGCTGCTGGGCCTCTGAAGATCAACACCAGGACCAGGCTGCTGACACAAACTGCCTGCATGGCACATTCCCAGTGTTCCTGCACTAGGCAGATACAAGCCTTCCTCTCTGTCTTGGTGTGCTTTGAATTCCTCTTCCTCAGCTCCAGACTTCCTCAACTCTTCTGTCTCCAGATCAAAACTACTCCTTGTTCTGCAAGGCTCTTTCTCAGAGATCATAACACCACTTGTGCTCAGTGATTTTAAGGGTCCTTCTTCACATGGATCTGCTTGACTCTCTGCAGTAAAGATATCATTGCCCCGTGGTAAAGAAACACCACTGAATTCCTCTTTTGCACTTGTTACACTGGAATTACTACAGATGAACCCTAAGGATGAAACTCCATTTGTTTTCTCTCTTTTCTCTTGTGAAACTTCTGTGTTTTCTTCAGCTGTCTCCCCACCAGGGAGTACATCTGCATTGCCAGGAATGGGGTGGGTGGCCAGAATTTGTTCTTCACAGCTACAGCTTTCACTCACAACTCTCTCTGGCTCATCATGAGCTTTGCTGGTAGTATAAGGAGACATCAAATCCTTACTCACTAGGTTTTTCAATGTCCCAGTTGCCACTTCAATAGGAAGGTTATCCTCCAGTGTCTTGGGCTGTAATTCTTTCTGCTTGACAGATATTACAATCAGGGCAGGTTTTAACTCTGGAGGAGTCACTAAATGCCTTCCCTGGCTTGTGCCACCTGATCTGGGAGTCATTTCAACATCAGAGACACTGTCTGCATCCCTTCCTTTCTGAGGAGGATGCTCATTTGTTACTGGCTCAGACTGACTCCTTAAGGCACCAGCTTCACAACCTGTGTTTTCCTGTGCTGACTCTCTGTGCTCTGCCACACTCTCACTGCCACCTGACAGCACTGGGCTTTCCAGGACTTTCCAACTGACATCAAGGTTAGAAGATTCATCTGGCCCTCTTTCCCCTCCCATGATCTCCATACCTGAGAGTTCAGATTCAAGGCCATTCTCCTTCAAATTTTTCTGCTCTGTGCTACCTGTGGAAACAGGCTTTGCAGAACAACCACAATCTCTGTTTTCTACAACAGCAAGTAAACCTACAAGAGAAGCTGCTAAATCCTCTGTGCCAGCAATGCCAGATTCAGTATCAGTACCACAAAGGAATTTGTCTGCATCCAGATCTCTTTCAGCTTTGTAGTGATCACTTTTTAGAAATCCTTCAGTATTTAAGATCACTGGCTCACAGTCCAGAGCAGATGAAATCTCCTTTTCTTTTGGATTCCACTCACAAGCATCACTGTGTGTAAAAGAGAAGCTCTCAGCACATGTGCATTCTGCTTCTGGGCTAAGACCACGTGTCCCCTGTTCAGAGAGCAAATAATCATCAGTGCACTGAGGAGAGCCTGCAGGCTGACACTCAGCTGAGTCTGTGGCAGTACTCAGAGAAGATCTTTTGATGCCAAATTTGCCTTCTATTTTTACTGCTTTTTCAGGGCTTACAGCTTCCCTTCCAAAGTTTTCCCAAGTGTATTCAAAATTCAGCCCTTGAAGATGTATTCTGGAACATGACCATCTCAGTTTGTTTCCCCCATCTTCTGGCTTGCCCTGAGCACTGATATTTTCAGGTACACTGTGCCATGTTTTACTTTCTGTAATCTTTGACCTTGGGAGTGAAGGGTGACACTTTGGGTTGAAACAACACCTGTACAAGAATGAATCTGATGTTGACATGGTCTCTGCACTTCCATGTTTTGTCCTTTCACCTGTAGTTTCCCCACTGTCAGCTGAGTGCCTCCTGCTGCATTTGATACTGGACATAGAATCTAATTCACACTGACAAATGTCAGTTGTCTCAGTGCAGCTTTTACAGCCAGGTCCATTTGTTCCAATTGTTTCAAAATGAAGATTAGGCAAACTACAGCTTGATGCTGCATCTGACTGGAGGGAAAATTGCTGTGCTTCAGGGAAAACCAAACAATTTTCTGAGTTTGCTTTGCAACAAGCAATGCTTAACACTGCAGGACATTCTGTCTGCCTGGTGGCAGCACCTTCTGTAAGTACTGAACTGGTAGAGGACTGCACATTTCTGCTTTCAAACTCTGCTTTATCTTGCAATACTGCTACAAACTTTGTATTTGTCTGTGATATAACACCCTCCTCACCAACTTGCTTCTCTGTGTTGGAAATTTCACTAGTTAATGTCAGCTTTTCAACACCCAGGCCTTCACCTTCTGACTTTGCAGACTGTATGCAAAGCTCAGCTTTTCTTGATGCTGCTTTTATTTTGGAGGACACTTCTAACTGCACCCAATGGGGAAATTCTGGTTGCCTCGAGCACTTGAATTCATAGAGGGTTGCTTCTGCCTTGGCTTTACAGGACAGATGTTTTTTATCAGTAAAAAGGCAGTTTGAATCCAAGCAAGTTTTCCCAGTTATATCACTGGAAACAGATTTCACAGATTCTGTGTCTGATGCACTCTCATAAGGCTCAGTTTTTACATCTGACAAAGATCCACTCTGATGTGACAGGGTCTCAAAATAATCCTCATCTGTTTCTTGGCTGGATCCACGTATCTCCAGCTCTGTTGTGCTTGGGGTAGAACTCAGATCATCTTCAAACTCTTCTTCACTGATGTAGTTTTCGACCGGCTCTGGGGTCTATGAATAAATAAAATAATGATTTAGCAAAGGTTTTCCACAGCAACAGAGCAGCATGAATTACTATTACAAAAGGGACTCAGAAACACAATGTAGTAGACACTGATGTCTTTGGAACTTATGCTTAATATTTTACTTCTTGATTGATCTGAGGTCTTTCTATTTGTTAATTTTCCTTCCTTAATATCTCTTAATTAATATTTTTTAATATCCAATTATGCAAAGGCTAATATTTCACTTTGGCCCATTTCTTTCATAGCCCAATAACAAGACATATCTCACATTCAGATTTTCAGAAGCCAAATGTAAATTATCCCTCCCTAGTAGATGAACAAACTCAAATGAATCCATCTTAAAATCTTAGAAGGTTCGTGTGATAAACCTAAGGAGAGATACTGCCCAAATTACAGAAATATGACACTAATACTTGCAGAACATGTCTGCAATTGAATAACAGGATAATACCCACAGCAAAGCCCAAAACAAAGGTGAGAAGTCTTTGATGCCATTTTCTAGAAGGATTAAAACAGGAAACTGTATGGATCAGTTATCAGAACACATCCAAATCAGTGGCTGAAAGATCAAAAGCAGAGTGTTAGTATTCAGACCTGTCTTTGTTGCAGACAGATAGCCTAGGAGAGTCTTGGTTTTCTTTTAACTATCAGAAAGAAGTCTGGATATTTCTCAAGTTTAAAGAAGAAAATGAAATCACAGCAAGCTTTCCTGAGGTAAAAACAGCACATGCTGTCTGCCAGCTTCAGGTACAGACATTGTTAGAAGTTCCATGAACACACCCAACAAAGATAGAGATGATTTCAGCCTCATTCCATTAATGCCTAGAATAAGAAGCTATGTAAGTATAAATGTCAGCTTTTAACACTAATGCTGGGTGCCTTTTTAACCAGGTTTTAACAGTCATCACAAGAATGATCAGCACATTTTGAAACTTGTAAATTGACATAATAAACAATGAAAGACAGTTCTATTAAAAGAAACAAAACAAAACACAAAACCCCACCAAGAGACCCCAGGGGAATGGCAGCCACCAGACTGGAACACAGGCTCCCCGAGCCTGAGCTGCATGTCACCTTCACCAGAGTGCTTTGTCACAGAGGAAATGTAAATCCTTATACAGGAGGACAAATTCCACATCACATCAAAGGATATGTCACAGAGTTTTGGATTCCAGACGCTAAAACACAGAGGGTTAATTGGAAAAAGGAAGGCCCTGGGGTTTTTCCTAAAAGGGAGTCTTAAGAAAATTGCTATTTTCTGTCAACAGAAGAAGGAAAATGCAAATTGAATACAGGGAGGTAAAGGAGGATTCAGTGCTTCAAACCAAGCCCCAAAATGACTTTCACACCATTAAACCTGACCAAATTGCACTATCATGGCAATATGAGTCACGGAGCTGGCAGAGCAATGTGCCCTTTGCTGTGTGCAATCAGTGATACATGTAATTGAGGTTCCTTAATAATGTCAAACCCCACTCCTGGCAGGACAGAGGTGACCAGCATTCCACATCGTGATGGAGAACCATAAACTGTGAGCAGTTGGCTGAGACAGCAGTGAGCACAGCAGCAGCTGTTCAGCAGGAACACCACTGACTCCTCAGCAGTCTTCTGAACACAAATTTACAGATGGCAATAAACTAAGACAAAAACTGCTCAGGCAAGTAGGAACAAAGTAATTATGACGCCCAACTGTCCCCAAGGATAATTAGGAATTACATTTTAAAAAATCGGGGCAGAGATTTATTACAGGTGATTTATTCATACTGTGACCCCTCCCTGAGTGAATTACTTGATTTTCATAGGTATTATACAAAACAATGCAATTCAAAGCAGACGCAGAGGCCCCACTTCATACCTGGTGGGAAATGAAGAAACCAAGTGTAGGTATGAAGGGCACCAACTAATATCAACCAGCATCCCTGGAGTGGGTCCAGAACCAAACACGAGCCCCAGTGCTGGTAACGGAGTTGGAGTTCCTTGGGATGGAGCTCCCCTGGTGGGAGAGAGGACCTGGAAGCTTCACCTCCTGCTGTATCTACCCAAGCCCTCTGCCTAATAGATAACAGAGCCCTGGAGTTGACCTCCAGCAAACACTGAACCTCCCGTGGTGGAAGTCCTGAGGGAAACTGCATTCTGATGGTGCCATTTTTACCTTTTTCTGTAGTCTTTTGAATTCTCGGGTAGGCCTGGCCTTCGCTCTTACCACCTGTCATATGCAGTTTAATTTCCTTCCAACCCGGGGTGGGTATAATTGTTAGGAGTTGTGGGACTGCTTCTCCTTGTGTCCTTTCTTTTTTTTTTTTTTCTGCTTCTCTTTTTGTGTCCTTTGTTTCTTTTTTTTTCTGTAAAAATCAAGTCCAAAGGACTCTGAGCAGAAGGGGCAGGGTTTGGTAGAGCCTCTACAGACAATCACAGAACCAAGCAGACATGAGGCAGGGATCCCTGACCAAGCTTTTGTGGTGGTTTGGGACCAGCCAGTACCAGCCCAGCTGGTACCAGCCCAGCCAGGCCTCAGCCAACCCACCCCTCAGCCCCTGGGGGACAGGGAGGAGAAAATCCCCCTAAAGGCTCATTAGTGAGGGAAGAACAGGGAGATTTTCACTACTCCGCTGTGGTAACAGGCAAGAGCCAAATAGGGGAGGAAAAAAATATTCCTCTATGAGGAAAAAGAGAACACAGAACCAAATCTTAACACCTCCTGCTCCCCTCTCCCGGCCCCGGGTCTCTTCTCTGCCGCCTCCCCTCAGGGCACAGGGGACACAGGGGGTTCAGGCTCAGTTCCCCCCCCGGGGTTTCAGGCCCTTTTCCTCCTCAGGGGAGGACTCCTCACCTTCTTCCCCGGGGAGAGTCCTTCAGGAAGCCCTGGGACATGAGTGCCTCCCACAGGGGCAGTCCCTGAGGAGCTGCACACAGAGCCATGGCTGCTGTGGCACTGTCACCTCCATGGCACCGGCTCCTCCAGGGCTGCAGATCCATGGCTGCCCCTTGCCATCATCCTGCAAGGGATGAAAATCCACCTCTGCCCCACCATGCTCCTCCCCAGGGGCTGCATGGGGACAGCTGCCATCTCCCCTGCATGGGGACCACCTCTCTAGGGCATGAGGATAGCTGCCATCTCCCCTGCATGGGGACAGCTGCCACCTCACTAGAGTATGGGGACAGCTGCCATCTCACTAGGGCATGGGGACAGCTGCCACCTCACTAGGACATGGGGACAGCTGCCACCTCACTAGGACATGGGGACCACCTCTCTAGGGCATGGGGACAGCTGCCATCTCACTAGAGTATGGGGACAGCTGCCACCTCACTAGAGCATGGGGACAGCTGCCACTCCCCTGCATGGGGACAGCTGCCACCTCACTAGGACATGGGGACAGCTGCCATCTCACTAGGGCATGGGGACAGCTGCCACCTCACTGGGGCTGTGGGGAAACCTCTGCTGGGGAACCTCCTCCCTGTGCTCTTTCCTCGGTGGCCTTGGTGTCTCTGCTCTGGCCTTGCTCTCCTCATTTTACCTCTTTCATTCCCATCTCCACCTCTCACACCCTTGGGAAGGGAACAGTCAGGAGGCAGGGATCTCAGGCAGGCTGCTGATTAAAGACAGTTCTCACGTCTGGAATTCCCACATTTCACTGAGAATTTCCAAAGTCAACTTACGGCTCTTTGCTGGGCAGGGCTCTTGAGAATAAGCTCAGCACCCATGGAGTGAGGTGTGTGTTTAAACATGTTGAGAATCTCAAAGGAGATAAACAGATGGAAAATGTGAGCCTGGAATAAATATGAAAGGAACTACTTCTGAACTAAGGCTTTTGCACTTCACAGAAAACAGGCAAATCACAGCACAGCTCCCCCTTGCCTGCTTTGCTCTTTCATCTTTCACTGCACCTGAAAAGCACCAAGAAAACAGGATCCCACTGAAGTTACTGATCTGTCTTGCTGTCACTGGATGCAGCCATACATAATCAGGTCATCCTAAAGTCACCAGAAAATAAAACTTCTGACTTTGATGCCTGTAGAGCTCTATCTCCATACCATAATATACCTTTCATCCAAGCTGCCATCTAACTGGGGACTGGCAATGCTCATATGATACATTTGCTCCCACGGACCGAGCCACTCCTGTATTTTTTATTTGGGGGGAAAGTCATGTATCATTTTTTTCTCAAGATCAGATTCTGTATTTGCTTAATTTTCTTACACTTAAATACCTCATTGCAACAATTGTGTGCCTCTCAGACATGGCATTTCCCTCATTTTTGCTGCCTAACAATTGGTAGGACTTCAACCAATCTTTCAATGAAGGATTTTATTCTTAAATCTCACAACCACAAAAAGCATCTGACCACTTACATGGTCTCATCTTTTACTGGCAAGTTCCAGATCAATTAAATTGCCTTCATCGTGAATAATGGAAAGCAGGGAAGGAAAAAGGAAAAGAGAACAGAGTGGCAAAGCTCTCATTTTCTGCTACTTCCCTGTAAAAACAAACCTTAATGAGTTACACTTAATGAGTAAGAAGTAGATTTAAAGACATTAACTTTGGACAGAACTTGGGCTTCTCAGGCAGCAGAAAAACACGTTTTCCAAATTGCCTGTCATTTCAGTGGTTTTACAGGTACTATGGATGTTTTTAAAGAGCAAAGCAGTGATAAGGGCAGCACAGCACCCTGAGAAGTGGTTCTGAACCTTCAGACTGATTCTGCTCTGTGCACAAATGGCAGTTTGACAGAAACTATGAAAGGTACTAAAACCAGAATCCTCTGCAGGCAGTGAGGAAAGTGCTCAATAACCACGGAATGATGACGTTTTATTTGCAAAACATAGGCAGTTTTTGATGGAGGACACAAACATTTGCATCTTAACTGTCCAAGAGGAAAGAGAGTGGATGGGATGGGTGAGGAAAGCAGAACTTCCCCAGCAGATTCTTGCTTCAGTCACTGTAGATGGGTACAGGAGTCCAAAAGTGACTTTGGTACAAAGTCCTTTAGCAGTTTGGTGACACAGTTGTTTCATTAATCATCTATACACAACAACAGCACCATTTGCAGGGTATTCCACCCTTATGCTGTAACATTTTTATCGACAGAACCATTAGTATCTAAAGTCACTAGAAAAACACACCCCTTTTCCGCAAGAGAGGGATGAGTTGTTGATTGTTCCCAAAGAGTGGGGTAATTTTTGCTGAAGAAAGATCTCCAAGGCTGTGCTGTGGGTTTGGCAGAAGCTGCACTACCCTTACAACTCATGGCCTGAGGAAACAAGAGCAGCCATCCTCTGCACAAGTGCCTTGCTCTTGGTTAATTTCATAACTTCACTGGAAAGCCTCCAAATGGTTGAGCAATTCCCAGATCAGCAGGACCAGGGGAGCAATTGCACAGGGCTCTGGCAGGGACCATCACTCAGGGCAGGAGGGAGAAGGGGTTGGAACCAATGGCAACAGAGTGCAGAGAACCAATCTAATATCTAAACATCAAAACAGCATCATAACTGCCAAAAATCTCAGGGCATCTCCCCCTCCTGCCAGCTTGAGTGACCACACTCTGCTTCTGTTGGAGTGAGTGCTTCAACATCACAGCCCAATCACATGAGACTCCAAATTCCTTTTAACAAGCCAATTTCAACTTAATAGCCCAAAGCCAAAACCATTTCCCTCCCTCTTTTGGCAGCATTAACACTCCTGCTACCACGTACAGCTCAGCAGAAACGTTGGGCAGGATAAAGCCCTTGGCCAGGGTGTATTTATTCACGTTACAGTGCATGATCTGGGTGCCATCTAGAGGTGCATCCTCCCTTCAGAGATGCACTCCAGGCTCTCACTGTCCTGCAGCTCAGCATCTCACCAACCAACTCCTCACCATTGCTTCAGCCCCAGCCAGGAGGGGAGGTAGTGAAGAGGCATAAAGATTTCTTGTGCTAATGATAAGATGAACGTGCAAGATATGTCATTTCTACAGCACAAAACTGAAGCTCATGGCTCCCTGTGCCTTGTGCTTTATTTCTTCCACTAAGTTCAACAAACTGCACTTTACATTAGAAATACCCTTGTATCAATGAAGCAATATCAGACTCGACTATCATGGAAATATCTGCAGATTTATCCTCACACGTATATTGGAAACTGACAATTTGTACCAAAATAAATCCTACATTTTAGCCAAGGCACTCTTGAAATGTGAAAGTTTAAAATGTGCAAATAATTAAGTGTTGCTGTTCCAAAATATAAAAGGATCATTTTTCAGTCAACAAAACAATACCACATGTCAAATAAAATTTGAAATGTGAACAGTTAAAATTCATGCTCAAGCAACCTGCCTGCTCTTTGAAACCATCTGCATTCATTGCACTGCAACACTCCCTCTGCTGGCAAATTTCAGAGAATAAATACATTGCTTCATGAGACTTCTGCCTTAAACCCAGGGAAGGCTGACAGTGTTACATTTCTCATTATCTTTTCATGAAAACAGGAAATCTTTTTTGCTTCCCTTATAATATTAATATATTAAATATAAAATATTAAAATATCCACCAAGTCGATATTTTCCCTTCCTGTCTCTCACCCTTCCTCCACCTTTTTTTTAAGACAGAAAATCTGGGGATTGCCCCAGGAGAAAAAAAAAATATCAGAAGTTAACTGTGTTCATGCTGAAGATAGTGTAAACCTATGAGAAGTTATCATTGCTCCCATCAAACAGGGGACTAAACTTCACTGAAAAAACTTTTTGTTTGTGCTAAAATGGAAATTGAGCTTGCTTGGACACAGAGAGGCTCTTGCTCTGTCATGAAAGCAAGTGTACACCTGCTCCTGAATTTACTATTCACCTTTCTCTAAGGAAGATGCACTGAGGTGAGGCTGAAGCTGCCTGGCAGAAGGAACACTCAGCTCTGCACAGACCACAACCCCTACCCAGAAATGATGTGAATTCCCTCAGAAGGCAGGGCTGATGCTCAACTCCTGTGCTCTGCAGCTCAGGATGTACTAACATCCCTCCACCAGTGGATCTTGGGTTTCTCTTTAAAGATCATTCCAGCCTGCTGCCCTCTCCTGAAAGAACACAACACTCACAGTTGCCTTCAGACCAATTAAAGGCATGCTTGAACCCTGCTGAGTGGGAACCTTCAGGAGTTTGGGTGAAAATACGTGGAGATTTTCACTCTAGAAGACCAGGAAGAGAGTGCTGTGGTGGTTTCCTCTGGAAACTTGCTGGGATAACTTTTTTGTGAGTACACTTTAGCACAGATATGTTCACATTTTGAAAACTCCGTTCTTTTTTTCACAAGCCCTTTTTTTTTTTTTTTTCTTGAGTGCCATTGAGAAATTGTAGAAATAATGCTGAACCAGAGGAGTAGAAAGACAACAAATAACCTAAAGACAGGGCATGTTCCTCTAAGGAAGAAAGCTAAGTGAAAAAAGACACCATTAAGGACAAAGAGGGGTCCAAGTAATCTCAGATGGACGTGTGTCTGTGTGGCCACCAGACACCCAGATGTTCCCTCAGGGATCAGGAATTCAGTGTTCAGGGAAGGAACTGCATGGAAGCTGGAAGTCAAGACATCCATGGCTTGTTGGGTTTACCTCATCAGCCCATTTTTAGAACAACTTAATTTGTGTAATCAAGAAAATCAGTCTGCATACAGTCATAATTAATACTGTTGATTAAAAGAGCCCACCAGTGAAGGAAAGGAGCTATGAGAAGCCCAGGAGACACAAAGCAGTGAGTGACACAAACTCCTGCCATTGCTGGAAACACCATCACAAACTGCCCAAAGCACTCAGCCACTGCATCTCCCTCTTGATTATGCTGTTTGCTTTCAGTTCATTTTTTGGTGGTTATGCTGCTCCTTTTATCAGCTCTGTTGCAATATTATTACACTAAACAGCCTTCCTCTGGCACAGCAGTCTGTAAGTTCCTAGATGCTACAGCTCTCATCACCTAATTGTGCTAAGTGCTGCAGAAACATGGTGACAGTGTCTGCCCCACTACAATTATGTAAAATAAAGGGAAAGAAACAGGGAAAGGAAGTACTACCTTAATTTTACAGATTCAGAGTAAATTATATGGTCAGGTCACACCAAAACATCTGCAGTGGAGCCAGGAATTCAGCCATCTCAGCCTCTGCTCATTATTTTTATCTTTTCCTTTCTTTGTTGAGTCTAATGCCTCTCTGAGGGCTGAGCTCTCCTCACCCAGGTTACTGTGAGCAGAAAACCTCAAGGGCAGTAAGGAAAGAGAGATGGCTAGAGGTGTGTATAGACATCAGGGGCTTCTCAGGGCTGACAGCTCAGAAAACCTATTTGTAGACTCTTCCTGCATTTTAAGGAGGAATGGCCTCTAGGGAAAGGCAGAAGTGGGGTGGACATCAAGAGGAAGGAAATAAGTAGGAAGAAAGAACAAATGAGGAAGACAAGTACTGCATTTTGTATCACTGAGATGAGTTTAACAGGCTCACCCTGTGAGACACTCAGTTAAACGTGCAATCCCAACATGAGATATTAATAATAAAAATATTATTCTTTTCTGTGTCTCAGTCTGCCTTACCATTACCAAGTACATGCTCTTGATAGCTTTAAGTAAGAGCTTTGTTAACAGAGTCAGCCTGGCTTTGATAGCCAGACAAGGTTTTTTCCTCCTTTTCTTGTCATTGTCCTTAATCTTCAGGTCAACTCCTGGTTGATGTCACTCTGTATGCACAGAATTCACCAGGACTTTCCCTCCCCCCCTGAACTGCAGAAGTTGCTTCTTACACCAATGTCCTGAAGGATATAACCTGGCCTCTGGGCTCTTGCTGATGTTCCACAAACAAACTCAGCTGACAGGCAGCTCTAACACACAGGCTACACCAGAACTGGAGTTAGCAGGAAAATGTGGGACATGGGAAGGCTGATTTTCAGACCTGGGAAGGCTGATTTTCAGACCTGGGAGGTTAGGTCTTGCTCAGAAGTTGAGGAGGTGACTTCAGTCCAGCACAACACTGCATTCCCACACCTGGAGTTCAGCCTTCCTGGGTAACACCAGATACTCCAGAGCCAGCAATCTGCTCACTCCCTTCCTCCTCTCTCCAACGGGGTTGAGAAATCTTCTCTGTGAGCTTTTAAACGCAGAGGAGATCCAGCAACATGCCAAATTGTATAAAAAAGGTTTCAAGAAAAACATAGATAGCAATGATGTTGCAGAGTCTCTTTAGCTTGGAGAAAAGGAGACTGAGGGGTGACCTCATCAATGTTTTCAAATATGTAAGGGGTGAGTGTCAGGGAGATGGAGTTAGGCTTTTCTCAGTGGTGACCAGTGATAGGACAAGGGGTAATGGGTGTAAATTGGAGCATAGGAGGTTCAAGTTGAATATCAGAAAAAATTTTTTTACTGTAAGGGTGACGGAGCCCTGGAACAGGCTGCCCAGGGGGGTTGTGGAGTCTCCTTCACTGGAGACATTCAAAACCCACCTGGACACGTTCCTAGGGGATGTACTCTAGGGGGCCCTGCTCTGGCAGGGGGGGTTGGACTAGATGATCTTTGAGGTCCCTTCCAACCCCTAGGATTCTATGATTCTATGAAGTTGCCATTGGCAAAGACTTTTTTTTGCTCAGTATTTCCATTTCCCTTCCCACATAACACCAAGCAGCCGAGCAGTTTACAGATCTTTGAGCAGCTTCACTACAGGCACAAAAACTGCCCCAGTGCCAGGTCTGATCTGCAGCTGGAACCTGTGCCAGGGTGCCCTGCTCCTCTCCTCTCTCTGTCCAGACTGCAAGGAAGAGCTTGTCTTCCTCAGGAGTTCCTGCCAGGATTTAAGGCCTGGAGCTGAGATCTCTTGCACACTATCAGACATGTTCACAGCTGTTGGGGGTTATAAGTGACTCAGGTGCCTCTTTAGGTGTAGCTCAGTATCCAGCTTAATGCCTTACTTCTCCTTTGACCTTGGATACCCGATGTCACCCCTGTTCCTGTGACACCCCCTGAGCCAGAGGTGCACTGTAACTACCAGGTGCAGTGACCAGACCCAAGGGAATTCAATCTTCTGACTCATGAGATCAGCTGACATCACCCAAATCCTGCCTTATATTTCAAGATCCATGAGGGTTACGTGAACCTGTGACCAAAATTCCCTCTGCCCTCAACACACCCTGCAAGATCCTGCACCACTCTCAGGAATGATGACTTCATTTGATGTCACTTCATTTTAATTCAGATTATATATAAATATATTTATATACACTGTCACTACCTGGCTGAGTTACTCTAATTACCAATTCTGGGGTTTTGCCACAAGGCTCCTGCCTCATCCATGTAAATGGCTTCCAGAGATTCTCTGACACTCCCAAGAGGACACAGGGCTAAAAGACCAGATGGAGCAGTTCTAGTGACAGGGGACAAGCCAAGCTTGGCACAGGTAAGGTCTGAGCTGGAAGCTTCAAGAGCCCTTGATGTGTGTTCTACATGGAGGGGATCCATGGGGCAAGCTGAAATAATCAAAAGAGGAACAAGAATGAATAAGCTGTGGGGAAAGACTGAAAGTAAAGGATGCAGTCCAGAGATAGAATAATACAAAGTAAAAACATCCTTAATTACTGCTGCAAGGTAGTAAACATCTTCTCTCCAAACAAATAAGACAAGATGCAAGGGATTTAAAGGGAAGCAGAGAAGGCTGAACTGACAGAAATGAGAAAACCCCCACCAGAATAATGAAAAAGTGGGATGGATTGCCCAGGGGATAGCAGGGAGTCACCATCACTTTCTGTCTTTAAGTAGAGATTAGATAGACAGCTGACAGGAATGACACAGGGAGAGCTGATCTTCAGCAGCAAGACAGATGAGAAGGCCCTCTAATTAGTAGTAATTATCTTGTTGGTGCTCATTCAATTATTTTACTGAAATGCAGAGGCCCAGGGGGTTGCACCATTATACACTGAGGTGCCACACAAAAGCAGTCAGAAACAAAGAATTCCTGTAGCAATCCAGATCTACAACCAACCTGGGCTGCTCTCTGCTACTCCAGGGATTATGTGCAGAACTCAGAAAGGGCTCAAAAATGTCCATGGCAGAGATAAGAGGCTGAGCAAGTGTGACATACAAGAAAAGACTGAAAAAAGCAGACCCATTGCTTAGCCTAGAAAAGACCTCCCACTGCAAAGTGGTTATGTACCACCCAGTCCTTACATCTTAAGCTTTTTATTTTAAAAACTGCATTTTATTTTATTTATATATTTATTAATATTTATTAATTAATATATATATATTTATTATATATTTATTTATATATTTTATTTTTAAAAACTGCAGTATGATAAAGAAGACAGCAAATGGGACAGAAGTTGTTCATCTCCCAGGTCCTGGGGCATGATTCGTTTAAGGTTCATCTGCCCTACACCCTGAGCTGCTCCTCTCACTCATGGGAAAAGGGATGGTAGAGTAAAAATTCTCCCACTGGCAGAGAGCATTCTATATCCCCAAATAGGATCACCAGCTATACCCACTGGGTTCTTCAGAGGAGGAACTGCTCCTCATCATAACTACTTCATCCCAAGGGAGATGCTAGGATTGCAGCTCAGGTGTTCATTTTTGGCTTCCCTAAGCTTTAGCAATAAAGCAGTAATTTATTTTTTTTTAAACTAAAGGAGCAGAAACTGGTGCCCCAAAAACCTACTGATTTCAAGAGTTTGTCACTCATTTATTCAGTGGGAAGAATCTGGCTTTCCATACCATGAAGTGAAGTGAGGGCTGAAGGAGGTGAAAGAAGCTAAAATAAACCACCACACACCATTTCTCCAACTGGGCAACATGCAGAAGAGAGGAAAAGGTCTTGGAGAAGAAAATCCAGGACAGCAAGACTGTGAGCAGTGCAAAAGTGGGTGCTGTCAGATCAAACCATTCATTCCTCAACTGTTCCCAGGCTCCCAAATTGCCCTCGATACCTGCCCAGGTGTCAGCACAGACCCACTCTGTGTGGCAGGGAACAGAGAGTCAGAGGTAAGCAAGATCCAGACACTTGATCCATACTACAATTCCTCACAGTGCTAACTTGAATACATGGGAATATCTGGAAACTTATCCGTTCAGAGAGATGTGAATTTTAAGATGAAATCCATCTTTCAGCACTGAAAAACAGTAACTATAGCCTTGTAATTATAGCCTCCTACCTAGTGGGCTTGCTTGCCACAGCACTGACTTAGAACCATCATTAGCCCAAAAATAGTCTTGCAGAAATTCTGTCTCCTTTGATACCATCTTAAGGTCAGCACAAGAAAAATGGCACCAAGACCTGCATGAACATCCAAAAAGCTCTAAGCTTTACTTTAAAAAAAACAGATCACAGCTTTGCTCTTAACCACAAAGATCAAGTAATATTTAAAAGGAAAAAAAGAAATGCAAATCAGACACTTCCAAGTCTTTGAAGATCCTGCTGGCACTGCTTCAGGTCAGAGTACTTCTCAGTACAGTTCATTTCTCTTTAGTTACCTTCCTCATTGCTTTCATGCTGAATATGCAAAGAGCACCAGAAATTGGCAACCTCAATATTTTTTTCATTACTTGTCAGGAGCAGCACTAACAACAGGCATTAGAAGTACAAAAATGACAAAGTATTCAACAGGGACAGAGCAAGAAGTACAGGGAGAAACATCATAAACCACTCCCAAACACTATTTCCTCATCTTTTAGAGGGAGACTACGTAAGATTGCCCAGTAATGATCACAAGCACACAGACTGTGCTTGGGGCTCTCTTATTTCTGCTAAAAATTGTCATTTTCTCAGCTCTGACTCCATGAGTTTCCTGGCTTCCCAGCCCTGTTGCTACCTTACACAAATGGTCCCTTCTGACCTGCCAGAGGGAAGTCAAGCAGAGTGACTGTCAGAATCAAAGAGGTTGTTGCAATCACGTGTCTCTTAATGAAAATGAAAAAATAAAAACAATAAAAAGGAAGAAAAGGAGAGGATTCTCCTTTCTTCTGCCATTAAATAGAAGTAGAAAATTTAGGCTAAAATAGAGCAGAACACTGTGGACAGAGGTACAGCAGAATTTCACGTACCTCAGATATGGCCTCAAACCTACGATGCCCATTGGCCTGTCTCCTCCCTCAAAATCACTATTTAGGATCTTTATTTACAGGTATCTGTACAAATCTGATGCTTTGGCACAGGACTGCTACATTCTAAAGCTCAGTGGCTATGGAGTGATGGAGGTTCCCACAGACCTCAGCTCTCATAGCAATGAGTTCTGTTGCCATGTTTTACAAAGGGTTAAGAAGATTTTTTTCAGGCAGTAGGCAGCCTCCTCTAGTAACAAGTCCAGAATTCCATTAATACCATTATTTCTCTGTCAGATCTTGTAGAAGCCTCCAGCCAGGACATCACTACACCAGACCCAGTGCAGACACCCCTCTCCCTACTAAGACCTCATCAAAAGCCTCCATGCAGGACTTAAGTCAGCCAATGCCTCCATTCCAGAGGCAAAAGATTTCTATTTAAGTGTTCAAGGTTAAACTTGCTGCAGCATGACCTAGAGGACTCTAACTTAGCCTAGAGTAAGGATTCCATCTAACCAACACAGCCACAATCCCAAGAGTCTGGCCCCAGGTTTTTGTTTAGCTTTCTCACTCTTTCCTGGTCACTTGGAATCAACATCCTACCTGGAAATTCCTGACTCTCCCATGGTTTCCAGTTGAAGTGCCAGGACATCTTGGTTGCCTCCCCATAACTGGTGGGGATGACACTGGGTAATGACAGGATGGGACGAATCGAGTTTGCTTCTGCTGATGGTATTTTGCTGTTAGGGCAGAGCATATTTTCTGTTCCTGGTAGTACCACAGATTACAGCAATGAAAACTTCTTGTTTTCCAGATCACACCAGTGCTGGGACAGTTCTCCCAGTGTTTTGGCAGTACTGGAATAAATCCAGGACAAGTTTTCTGCAATGCTCTCCCCACCCGTGACCTCAGCTCCACTGCCTGGGCCAGAATCAAGGTGTCAGGTTCCATCAGGAGCTTCTCCCAGATCCACTGCTCTGCTGCCTTATCAATTCCCTGAGCCAGGATCAGCTCTTCCTGCCAACAGCCACAAGCACAGGCTGATGCCAAGTTTTGCAGTGCCAAAGCAAAAGCTGGAATGGTTTCACCTGGCAGTTGTGCCCAGTGCCTGCCCTGGAATCTCTGTAGGGCCACACTCATCTCTGGGCTTCGTGTGCTCTGGAAGCTTCTTCATTGGTTCTTCAAAGGAGGCAGCTGAAACCAGAGCTGTAAAAATCCTCTGATTTTTCACATCCAGAGACTGGAGACCACTCCTCAGGGAGTCTTCAGGCTTCACTCATCTGTACGAGCCAAATCTCAGCATCTGACATCAGGGGCCTGAGAGATTCCACAGCTCCAGCAACGTGTTGGATTTAAACTACCAGCAAAATGGAACTGGAACTGCCCAGGTTTCCCTGCTACTGCTCCATAGCTCCGCTGGAATTCCCACTTCCTTGGAGCAAGAGCAGTGAGGCACATGACAAACTCCTTGCCTCTTTTAACAGGGACCTACTTCTTGTCACCTGAGAGTCCTTCCTTCCTCCTTTCCTTCCAGCCCAGCCTGTCTGGTGGGGCAGGAACCAGAGTGCTCCTCCCATGC
This sequence comes from Heliangelus exortis, assembly GCF_036169615.1. NCBI lineage: Eukaryota > Metazoa > Chordata > Aves > Apodiformes > Trochilidae > Heliangelus > Heliangelus exortis. Next base: position 1,219,308 of record NC_092430.1, on the reverse strand, counting down.
AGGCACCAAGGCTGGGGGCACCTCAGCACCAGAGGAGACATCAGAAGGGGAAGGGAGGAGATGGAAGCAGCCAGGAGATGGAAAGGCTGCTTCCCCTGCTAGGAAGTTTTTGCTGTGTGCCCAAACACCCTGAAGTAAAGCTTGTCGAATGTTTAATGGGAATCAAACTCAAAATCCAGGTTTAATGGTTTTAAACAATTAACAGCCCAATCTTCCCCAGCAAAACAATCCCCACACTCCACCAAGGTGGATGTAGAAAGTGAGCAGGGCTACAGCAGCAGTGAGATGGTGCCCAAAGTGAAGGTTGATCTACGTTTGAAGAGCTGCCAGCTCTTCATTTTTCTGTCTAAAAAAAAATCCCACCTCAGAATGACCTCCTCCTGTGCTAAAGGATCTTTTAACAAGTGACCCTTTGGCTGTTTGCAGAGACCATTCCCACAGGGAGGTAAGAGCAGCAGAACTGTACAAAAATTGTTGTATGGGAAATTTTTCTTCTCAGGGCTGGAGCCTGCAGCATTTTGCAGTTTTTTTCAGTGATCACAGAGCAGGTGCAACTGGAAGCACAGCACCTCAAAAGTGTGTGGTGTAGAACAGAGAATGAGAAACAAGGAGGATATTGCTTGCCCTGCACATTGTGAATATGTAAGGTATTGAGAAACAATTTTTGGCTCTTTTTCAGATTTTGGTGGGTACCACACAGATCCCAGAGGGATCTATGCATCCCATCCTTTACTTAGGGAGAGTTAAGTGGTGGTCTGCAGCAAATTTCTATATAGGCCAAGATAATCCCAGCTTTAAGGTTTCCTTTCACAATGAACAGCTCCACTAATTCAGCAATACTGATCAGTTTTTTAAAAACAGTAATATAAAACACCTTCTTTGGCTGAAAAGCATCCCCAAAGAACTCATGGATTTAGCCATACCTGCCCACTGCTCCACCATTTCTCTAAAAGGCTTGGTCACACAAGCTTGGGTGGAGGTGGAATGCTGAATTACTCAACAGCTTTTGCATTTTTCAAAGACTTGAACTATAAGAGGTTTAAAAAGTATTGTCCCAACAATCAATTAAAGGAGGATTTAGCTTAAAATTAATCTAGAGAGTCTTAGCCCCTTTTTTAGCAATAAGATTTACTGTTCAGAGATTAATAACACAGACTTTGGTTATTTTTATAAGTGAGCCCTAAAACGTACCCCACGTAAATAATTTTTCTGCCACTCAAAATTCTCAGTGTTTAAAATAAGACTGCAAATTTATTTATGGGGTCAATAAGGAGGTGAAGGTGAACTTACTGAAAAACTATGCAACATTTAATAATAAAATTTAATACCAGAGTGCCTTGAACTTCTTTGTTCAATTTTGTTGAACAATCTAGTGTATAGCTGGCTTGTAATCACCAGACATAAAGTATGGAGAAGGACAGGACAACCTGCATCTCAATTCCTGTACCAGCCAGGGGTGCTGCCACAGAAGAAACAGAGCCCTGAGACAAGTTTGTCTCCTTTCTTACAAGCCCCCTTCAAACTCTGGCTCCACAGAAGAAGTGTTCCACCTCTCTAATCTTATTTGCAGCCCTTCTCTGGACTTACACCACCAGCTCTGTGTCCTTCCCAAGCTGAGGATTCCCTGGCCAGACACAGCACTCCCAGTGGGATCCACAGGAGCACAGGGGCAGCATTTCTTCTCCTGCCCTGGTGATTTACAGGGGAAGAAGAGAAAGGGAGAGGATATACCTGGATATACCTTCAGCCAGACTCCAGAGAGCTCCTGCAGGAAACTCTCATTCCCATGGGGCAGAAAGGAGTGTCAGAAAGGGACAGTCCCTGGCTCTGCATCTCCTGCTCCATGTCCCACAGCAAAGGTCTGGTGGCAGAAAGCAAAGCTCTGGGTGTGCTCCCTGGTCACTTCCATGGGCAGGGTACCACTTCCATGGGAAAGGGTTGATCCTACAAGTGATAGGATTCCCCACAATTCAGACAGGCATGTGGATCACTGCCAACCACTCCTCAGGTCAGAGCAACACTGTCAGTCCAGAGAAATGGTGTTTGCATCCAGGACACTTCTCAGGCTCTGCTCAGTAAAAGTGTCCTGGGTTAGGGCAGGATAAAGGGGATTTTCTGCCTTGTGCTTTTGCTTTCAGCTCAGTCTCTTGGAAGCAGCTGCACTGCTGAAATGAACAGCAAGTTTCTCAGGCAGTGGCTGCTGCTGGGACTGATCCCACTCCATGGTTATAGTTACAGCAGAACCAAGGACACTGCTCAGCTCTGAGGAACATTTTGCCCTCCAGAAGGAGAAAAGGAGTCAAGAGGTCCCACCTGGAACCCTCCTTTGGGGAGGAAGGGACAAGAGAGATGCCAGAACTGACCAAACAGAGGATTCCATCCCATACACCTCATCCTCAGGAGAAATGGGAGGGATCACCAGGCTCAAACTCCTTCCTGCTTCCCCTACTTCTCCTCTCCCTCTTTGCTTCAGCATCCTGGGAGGATTCCATCCCTTCCTCTGCCTCTGCTCCTGATCCATTCCAGCCTGAATCTGTGTGTTCCTGCCTCCAGCTCCCAACTGCTGCTGACTCCAGGATTCCAGCCTGGACTTTCCCAGGGCTGCCCTGCAGCCTCTGTGGTGATGTGAGAGTTGTTGGGGGAGAGGGGGAGGAACCTGGGATCAATTTTCCTGTGTATTTGTATAGATTGAGTAATTTTTCCTATTTATCATTACTGTTCTATTCAAGCTGTGTAGTTCAGCTCCCAACCCATCAGTCTCTCTCCCTTATTCTCTCTCCTTCCTTTACCAGGGAGGGCAGGGGGATTAACAGAGAGAATCCCTCATTGGGTTTTATTGCCAGGCAGTGTTAAACCCTGGCAACAAGACAGAGCCTTTGCTCAGGCTTCATTGCTCAGACGTGGCAATGCACATCATGCTGCACCAGGGGAAGAACCTGAGCAGGATGGAAACAGGCAAAAACAAACAACAACAACAACAAAAAAAAACCCTGGGTAAGATTGAAAATTATGCACAAATACCATTCTGAAATTTCTCATCTACAAGCCATGATGCCACAAGAAAAACCTGAGCAGGCAGATCATATGTTCCTGATTTGCATCACACTCCAAACTCTGCTGACTTATGTACATAAACAACCCTATTATATTAAAAAAAAAAAAAAAGCAAAAAAAAAAAGCTAGAATGGCAAACATGACATTTTAGTCAAGTCCTTCCTTTCTGTAAGTAGTAATTTGCACTGAACATGAGTTTTCAACACTAATTACAACCATGCATAAGATGCATTTTTTCTCTCATCGCCCCCTCCCCCTTGTCAGACTGCCTGTAACACTGCTTCCCTCACTTCATCACTTGCTGACATACCAGGAATCAGCACACCTGATGTGGAAATACCAGAAACACACAGAAGTTCATCACTTCTAATCCTTGCTGTCACTGGTTAGAACCCAGAACACTGCTGGATTTTTGTCCTCCTGTAAATAAGACCCTAAGATTTCATAAGCCTGTGACAGAAAATAGAAGAACAAAACCTTTTCTTTATAAGATTTCAAACTCTATGGTGTCTGACCATATTAAACAAGACTCATGACAAAAAAATCTGACCTGAGGAATTTAATTCCTCTGCTCATGGATAGACTACGTTTTTAGACCCTGCTTTTCCCATTCATTACTTGACTGAACTCAAAAGCCAAGGAGTGAAGTTCTTGCTGTATTGTGAGAAAGCAAGATTTATTCAGTCTCTCCAGGTTTAACCAGGTGCAGAGCTACCTGGGTTACCTGAGTGAGCCATGAGAGAGAGATCTACCTGCATGTTTCTTTGGGAAAGACAGACACACAAGTGGCTGTGAGCTGTGGAACTTCTGTGGTACTGGAATATAAACAGAAAAAAAATGATCAGATCAGAAAATCTCAGATCAGAAATGAGAAATTTCTGGTAACAATGTGACTGCCATCCCTGCTGCTGAGCTCAGCAGTGCACTTCTTAAATCAAGAACAAAATTTAAAGGACATTCAGTAACAAAACCCTGCTCTCCTTTCTCGCATCTGCCTCTTCAGCACAGCTGAATCTACAACTCTGGGAGCAGTGCTTCCTTGAAAGATCTCCAGAGCAGGACCCTTCATTTCACATGGCAAAATGATGTCCACGCATTCAAAGAACCCAGGGGGGCAGGGAGGCTGCCTCTGCCTCTCCCTGAAGAAACAACCCTAAGGTTCTGAAGAACTGAGGGGATGTCTGGATTAGACAAAGAGATTTGGGGCCCTATGGAGCAAGAAATGGGCATGTGCAAATATTCAGTCAATAAAAGGAGACAGGTTCTTAAAATTTTCTGCACAGGTTTCCCCAGAAAGCCTAAACTTGGCTTTTCAGAGTGGTGTGGAAAGGCAAATATCAGAAAGCACCTTGATTTTCCCTCTCAGCACCTGCACCATGCCTGCCCTTCAACTGAAATGGGCTTTTCCTAAGCACACACCTCACTGGCCATCAGCACTGGGAAAGGGGGAAAAACAGCACATGACATTTCCCACAGCACAGGCAAACATCCTATTAAAGCTTCCACTGCAGAACCACAGGTCAAGGTTGGTGTACAAAATAGAGAATTTTTAAAAATTCAGGTTTGTACAAAACTGAACAGGAACAGCTTCAGGATTGTACCCAGATCCCAGTGAACACCAGGAGCTGCACCAGTGCCTCTCAGACTCACAGAGACCAACTCCAGTTGCATTCACAAACCCCATGTACTGGTTACTACAGCTCCCCAGGGGCAGTGTTCAGCTCCTACTGAAAATTGGAGTATTTAAGGAAAGAAGTACTGTCAGGACCCACAATTACATATATACAGAGAGTTATATATATATATCTATATATACATATATAGATATATATATATGGTTTAATTAAAAACAAGGATAGTGCATCTTAGCAGAGCTATGAACCCTAGGGCTATGGGGCAGAGGATGATGTTCACAACACTCAGAACATGACCCCAGAGCAGGAGGAGTTTCTGCAGTCCCACAAAGTCCTGTGTGTGACCTTAGCATCCTGCAAACAACCAGCCCCACACTGGCAGCTGGAGGGGAGCTCAATTTCGTTGGCAGCAATTCAGAAACTCCTACATTACTATAAATCCAGGAGCTGCTACATCATCACATTAGTTCAAAAGACAGAACTTTTTTTCTATCTATTTTTCTAGAATTGCATGGATTCCATTGGTTTCAAGACTGTAAATATACAGGGCTGGCCCCCTCGGGTATAATACTGCTATGAAGACCTCTATTTGTTAAATGATTTTTCTGCCTAATTAAGTTACTCAGTGTGGTCTCATTGCCCCTTCACACAGAACCTGCCATTCTCTAGTTTCTTAATAACCCTAAGCAATTAGTGGGGCAGACCCATAAGAGCTCAAATCAGTAACTGCTGCTGAGAAAGAGCTGTATTAATCCAAGTTCTACCTACCTCTTGAGATAAAGATTATTGTTCCAGTTCTTCTTCAGTGGCTGCTTGACCCAGTGTGCCAAGTGCCCATTAAATACCTCAGAGGGAGAGAGACAGGATGGCAAGCTGGGTGTCAGTGACTGCCTTAGCAAGACAGAACTCTTTCCACTGAGTCTTTCCTTCAGCTCTCACAACAAACTGCTCACCAGAAAGGCTCTCATGAGGCAGATTGTGGCTCCAGCAGTCTCACCTCCAAGCTTTGGGATCATCTCATTCATTACTCACCAGGCACTTCACAGCTCCTGAACTGAGTGTGCTTAGAAAAAGTGTGAATCAGCAGGACTGGTGCTAGCTTAAAGACCTCCTAGGTTGAGAGAAGCTTCTTCTCTTACTTCTTTAAAATTAGAAAAAGGATCACAAGGTAATTGCTGGGGGTCTCCTTTTACCACTGAACCTTGCAGTGAACAACTTCATGGAGATGTCCAATTGAAATGAATGTGGTGTTAGGAACAGGAGCACTTAAGTTCAGCTTTGTTACCATACAGTGGAATTTGCACCAAGTTTGCAGCACTGAACCAGGGGCAAGTGAAGCCTTGAACTCTGAAATGAGATGCACATTTTCCTCTGTCCTAATTGCCATTTTTACCCCTGCCCTCTTTTGCTCTCATTAGTCACTGGAATCCGTGTCTGCTTCTCTGCTCAGCTCTGTACCAAGCTGAGATAAGCAATGTTCTGATTTAACTCCTCCTCTGGGACCCAAAACAATTTAAATAACTCATACTGAGCTAGACTTGGTCAGATTTCCAGCTTGCTACACAGAACACCATAATGCTTCTCTGTGACATGAACACAGGGGGAGTGTGAATCCAGGGTATTCCCTGTCATTTGACATACCAGGATAAAAGAGCAGGTTTCAAAAGCCTGTTTAAAAAAAGCCCTAACCATTGCTCAACACACTCCCAGGACTTCCTGGATATCCTTGTCTCTTTTTTTTCAGAGTACATTTGTACTTGGTTCTCCCATACAACTTTGAGAGTTGAAAATCTGAGAAAAAAGAAATAAGACCACAAAGCAATGCTAGTGCCACCCTCATAGCAGCTCCAAGATTCTAATATTGAGATATTTAGAGAGAACATTTTACCATTCAATGTTAAAATCTCCTTCCAGAAGGAAACATCTAAGATGTGCTTGTAGTGGTATTTCGGTGAATGAAAATTATTTGGACGTAAACCTAAAGTTCTTCTTATTTGGTTGTTTTGTTTTTTCTATGAGATAAAATAAAAATAGATGATGATTTTCAGCCTGAATGGGTAGCCCATTACAGAAAAGCAGTGACAGAGAAACCAAGATTGACTTCACACACTCCACAGTCCAACAGTTTGTTTCAGGTTTTCCCAGAAAAAAAACCTGCAGTGTCAAAAGAAAAAGAAAGAAAGAGGGGAAAAAAGGTGAAAAAAGGGAAAATAGGGAAAAAAAGAGAGAGGGAAAGGTAGATAACTATGTGATATTCCACAGGTTACAGTGTGAGAGGCAGCAGCTAAACTTGAAGCCAAGGTTATGTACCTGAGCAGAGGTGGTCACTAGTGTGGCATCACTCTGACAGCAGTGTGAACAGATGTGTATTTAGGTCCCAACTGAAGCCTAAGACACAGATGCAGACTTTCTGCCCTCAGCTTCACCTGCTATGGCACACACCAAGTATTGAGAACTAAGACAACTGAAAGCCTGAAAGTGTTAATTTTCAAAGATGTTGAAATTCTGAACAAGGTCTTGGCTATAACTTTCTCCCCGGAGCTCCCAGAAGACAAGTGGAATGTACCCTGCACCCTTTCCAGTGTCAGAAGGTTCACAGAGTGAAGTGCATTGGGTTCAGTCTTTTCATTTGAGAAAAAAATCTTAACTCTGCACCAAGCCAGCAGCTGGAGAGCTGAAACACATTTCCTCCAGTGCACCAAATCCAAGTACATTCCTTTTATTCCCAATACAGCAGAAGCTGAAGGCCAAAAGCAACCATCAGGCTTGGAAAAGGTCGGAGAGGGGATTTGTGTCTCCAAAGTGATCACAGCCCAACACCTTCTGAAGGAAGTTACCTTTCTCAAGCAGTCCTGAAAAGTTCCTCAAATGAGACACTGTGAGACAGCACCGAGCTTTCAGCTCTGACTGCTTGGGAAAAAAAGTCTTGAAAGTCAGGAGTGTGAAAGCCTTCCAGCTCTGTGAGTAACTGGGTAACTATCAGGTCTTTTGTCTCCTGTAACAGAAAGGAAAAGCTTGGCACCATATAATAAAGGCAGACTCAAAACATGTGCTGACCTGGCATCTGGTTCTGTCAGACAAATTTTAAGCCACAACAATGCAAACAGAGGAAAAATACTGCTCAGCAGTAAGAGGGAACATTGCCAAGTCAATTAGTGCCCTCCTAATAACTAATCAGGACAGCTCAATGAGGGAAGCACATTTATTTATGAAAAACTTCTGTAATTACCAATATGAGTTACCATACTGAACCCACAACACTAACCAAACACAACCTGAAATTTCTAAGTCATGCCACACTATATGTAGAGACATATACGACTGTATATATTTATCCAATCAATGCATATGTTTAGTTACTTCACAGAAATATTAATTTGTGCCACTGCACAGTTAGTCCTCAGTCGCTCTCAGAAGCACTGTATCCCAAGGTGGGTGCTCACATTTAAATCCTTGCCAAGAAGGGACACAATAATGCTTTTTTCTTGTCAAAGGAGACTTCATGAGACTCTGTCGCCTTGGATCATTTGTCCTTGTATTTCTGCCTTCCCAGGATAAACCCTGGGATGTAGAACACAGTTTATTTGGGTGGCACTAAATAATGAGCATTGACTGCATGAGTTACATTTTGGTTTCTCCTCTACTAAAATAGTGACTCACCATAAGACACCATTTTTATGGACCTTCAGACACAATACCAAGTCATCAGGAAGAAATACGTTTCAAGAAATCATAGAATCATAGAATCACAGAATTAGCTAGGCTGGAAGGGACCTCAGAGATCATCAAGTCCAACCCTTGACCCACCGGTGCGGTTGCTAGACCATGGCACTGAGTGCCACATCCAGGCTCTTTTTAAATGTCTCCAGGGATGGAGAATCCACCACCTCACCGGGCAGTCCATTCCAATGGCTGAGCACCCTCTCCGTAAAAAAATTCTTTCTGATATCCAGCCTAAATCTCCCCTGGCACAACTTAAGACTGTGTCCTCTAGTCTTGTTGAAAGTCGTCTGGGAAAAGAGACCAACTCCCACCTGGCTCCAACCTCCTTTCAGGGAGTTGGAGAGAGTGATGAGGTCTCCCCTGAGCCTCCTCTTCTTCAGGCTGAACAGCCCCAGCTCCCTCAGCCTCTCTTCATAGGGCCTGTGCTCGAGTCCCTTCACCAGCCTGGTTGCCCTCCTTTGGACCTGTTCCAGGACCTCGATATCCTTCCTGAGCTGAGGGGCCCAGAACTGGACACAGGACTCAAGCTGTGGCCTCCCCAGGGCTGAGCACAGGGGCAGAATCCCTTCCCTGGACCTGCTGGCCACGCTGTTCCTGAGCCAGCCCAGGATGCCATTGGCCTTCTTGGCCACCTGGGCACACTGCTGCCTCCTCTTCAGCTTCCTGGCAATCCAGACTCCCAGCTCCCTTTCTGCCTGGCTGCTCTCCAACCACTCTGTGCCCAGCCTGTAGCTCTGCATGGGGTTGTTGTGGCCAAAGTGCAGATACACAACCTGATCCTTAGCACAAACCCAGGAGAGCTGCAATGCATCAGTCTGGCAAACACTACTCATCTTAAAAGTTTCTCTACACTCTTCCTGAGAGTGTAAAGTAAAGGCACACTTTGCTTATACGTATTTTTTTTATGCTTTTTTTTGCTTATTATGCACAGCCACTCTGAAACTGTACAGCTACAGCTGGAGGGTGTTCTGCTCATGGCCTTTAAACAATTTTACCCCCATTGCATATACAAACCCCACTTCTTACAAAAAGCACACAAATCCATGGTTCCCACAAACCCTTTAACTCTGAACCACCCTTGCAGGGAGCCCTGAATCATGGCAAGAGCCCTTCAGGAGTTTCAACATGTGACGTGCAGCTCAAAGCTGAAGAGCAGGGACACCTCACAGAAGGACTGGTGATGAGTGGATGAGCTGATGCTGAAACTCCTCATATATGCCTCATGCTTATGGGAATCTTGAACCTGGTGCAGGGTTCCCTGGGCAGAGTTTTCAGTGAGCAGCAGCAGGAAATTAAAGGAGTGCAGCTCAAGTGACCCTTTCAAAGAAGGCAAGGATTTGGAAAAGGGACTCAGGTGCTTAAAGAAGAAAAACTGTTGCCTAGTGATGAGGAGGAGCAGCAGCTCAAAAGCCACCAGAGAATGGAAAACAACTTTTTACTCTACAAATAGAGCTTTCTATATGAAGGACTATCTTTAGCCTACACCAAAACCCAGTGATGAATCAGAGGAAACTGCTCAGACACAGACTCATCACTTGGCACCACGAATGAGATGGGATGCTCTGAGCTCAGCCCCAAGTTTGCACTGCAGGGCCTGGCAATGTGCTGACAGCCTTAGCAACAATTCCTGGGATCTTCCCACTCCCATCCCTGCAGAACCAGGCCTGCCAGGAACCACTCACTGCCCTGGAGAACCATACCTGCAGACCAGAACCACCTTCATCCAACTCAACAAGTCAGGCTAGCATTCCTGGTTGGATTTACCCACCTTAATACAAATACACATCCTCAGGAAAGAGAAGAGTAATCTGCTTTATTTAAAAAAACAAAACAGTTGCTATAGAAACCTTGCATCCAAGTGGGGCTTTTGCAAGTTCCCAAAGCTAGTGAAAAGAAGGTCCATGTCCTCTCCACATTTAAGAGGACAATCCTGTTTGTTACTCCTTTCTTTTGGACACCTTTGTGTTCAAAACTAGAAAGTTTGAACAAAAGCAAAGCACAGCAGCCTGGTATCTGAGAGTCATTCTTTCATTTGCCAGCTGCTGACAGATGCTCTCTCTGCAGCTTTGCAATTGTGGTTTTATTTCTGAGTTTTTATTTCTGTGGTTTTTTATTTCTTTATTTCTTTTATTTCTTTATTTCTTTATTTTTTATTTCTGTGGTTTTATTTCTGTGAAGGTTTATACCCCAAGACAACAAGTGACCTTGGAAATACAATACAATAGCTCACAATTTATTCAGTCAGTAAACTCCAAATATGTTGTTTTAAAAAGCTGCTGCTTGCACACCTTCTTTACACAAATCCAGACCTCAAAAAATTGCATTTCTCAGGTTTCCTTAGGTGCCAGAATTACACTGGCAAGAGCTCAAAATTAATGGAAATGCATCTTTTCTGGTCAAAAGGATAAAAAGCAATCCCAGACCCAATTATGGTTTGATTAAAAATAATAATTAATTGCCCATAATAATTTATTCAGGGAAAAAAAAAGAGAAATTGTCAAACCACTTGGATATTAAATATTTGATCAGTCTACAGAGGTTAAAATTAACTATAATGTTCAAAGCTGAGCAATGGAAGTGCAAGATGAGCCCATTAGGAAGGAAAACTGAATTCCTTTTGTTGCCCAATTGTCTGATCAGCTGCACCAGCATTCCCAGCATGGTAACTGTGCTGGTCAGATGGGGCCAGGGTTCCCTTCTCACCTGGGAATGGGGACAAGAGATGAGATTATCCATCTCAGGGCAGAAAGCCTTAAGGAGATAAGGAGAAGGTCTAAAGAGGATATGCTGAACTAGCAGAGGAGGAAAGAAAGGAAAACTCTCAAGCCAGACTGAAGACTAAACCTTGGTGTGGGAGTGATCAGCTTCACATCAAGAACCATTCATCCCAATCCTGTCTGTCCACTGCAGGGACAGGCTCTGGAGAGCAGGGAGAGCACAGCTGGCAGAGAGAAGGTCTTTTAAGCTTGGAAGCAGCAGCTGGGACTTTAGAAAGCAGAAAACATTAAAAGCAACAGGGAGCAGACAGCAGTAACAGCATTTATGGCTTTCCATCATACCTCTCAAATCCTAAATCTCAATACTGGAATGTGTTATTTGGCTGGTTCAAAAGACTATGGAAAAAGGACACTGCCTCTTCTTAATGAACATAACTCCATTGCTAGACATGTCTGGCCTTCCCCTGTTACATTTCTTCTATTTACTGTATTTCTTGGGAGGCTCCCTCTTTGAAACCAATATTCAAGGGTGTTGTGTTCTCCACCCAATGCATTACCTGAAATCAAAGCCCAAGTCCATCTCAGAGCAAATGAAGTGTGGGCATTTCATCCTATTTACTAGTAGCCACCAAAAAAGCAACCCAAAACTGCACTGAAGCAGAAATTTCTACCCAAAGTCCTCGAGCTGGAAGAAGAAGTAAGAGTGCTTTGAAAATGTCTCATTTGAAAATGTTTCACCCAGCACCTGACCCTGATGTACACAGCACAGGCTGCTACCATTAAGTGTCCTGTGCTTATGATTAAAAGCAAAATGTAGGAGAATAAAACTGAACAAGGGAGGAGAACAACTCAATTGCTTATGCTGCCACTTTGTGGTCTGAAAGAGCATTTATTGCTTAGTATATCAATGTAGTTTATGTAGCCCCCAGACTTGTAACGGTCCAGCCTGTGTCCTGACATTCAGAGACATCAGAATAAGAAAAAACTGATAAAAAAACAAAACTGGAAACTTCATCACATGTGAAGAAGCACAGCAAAATGCCAGCTCATCAAGTTCCTAAGAATGCAGTCAACATGGGGGTACTGGTGAATGTTTAAGGACAGTTTTCTTTTTTGGCAGAATGCTGCTAGCAGAATGATGATTTTGTCCTTGTTTTCCTCCTCTGCTGTGTTTGTTATACACAGCACTATGCTTACTCCGGGTGCTTCTGAAGAAAAGGGTTTTAAACGCAGCAGTTTTAAGAGCACAGTTATTAATTCAGCAGCACTAAGGAAAGGCACTGACTGCTGCTGCAAAACATGCACAGCTCAGCTTTGGTAACCCTTCCATTTCTTTCAGATGCCTGACTCTTAACAAGCAAAGCTCAGGCAGTTTCCAGGAGCAGATTCTGTATTCCTTACAAATCTTCCTAATGCATACAGGTCACAACTGAGCTGCAGGAACTGATGTACAGACGTACATCAACTGCACGGGAGGGAACCCTAAACCAAGTTAAACGTAAAGCTCGAGGACAGGACAGAAAGTATTTCCCTTTCTGCCATTATTTTTGCTTTTTGTACGAGAGAGCAGCTACAGCCCAGGGTGTGCTCCCTGCCTGCTGGGACTCCTGCACCAGCTCCCCCAGGGGCTGTGGCTGCAGAGAGTCCCAGCCAGCAGCAGATGGAGCCCGGCCATAACCCTCCCTCTCACAGAATTACTCTCTCACCTGCACCCCCCGATGGGTCCTGTAGCTAATTTTGACAAACAGAAATTGAGAATTGGATTGAAACAGTAAAATGATACTTACTTGCCCTCAAACTACATAGTACACAGAAACAAAGGGACCAGTTTCAAAGCATCTACATTCCAAATGTTTTCAAAATGTCTTAATTCCTTTTCCAGATGACCTGAAGTGTGCATTGAGCTCAGTTTCCATGGCCCCCCCTCTGGTATAACCAGCCAAAGACATGCCAGAAATCTCACTCCATGTTCAACAATTTTCCAAGGACTCCAGCTCAACAATTTGTATGTAAGAGGTTCAGGCTATTTGGATAAAGATCTCCCAGCATCTGGATAGACGTTTGGAACTTACAAGACCAGAACCTAAATCTCTGGAGAACTTTCCAGACTTAATACCATGCATACTGCATTTCCCTCCTGAGACACTTCCTCAGCCCTGCCCCAGGTCTAAAGCAAAAGAGGAAAACATTTAATATGAAAAGGACTTGTACCTCTCATGCACAGCTCAGCCCAAACCTCCCCTTTACACCTTCAGCCTCCTGTTATTTCAGAGCACCTCCAGGGAATGGGATAGTCCTTAGTTTACTAGCACTGTTTGTCCAGAAAGTTTGCCAAACTGATGAAGGCAGAGTAAGTATTGTCTGAAAAGCAATATTAAGGAGTTCACTTTTGCTTCTGCTGTTAAATTACTGGGGTTCATCAGGTGTTTAATGTTTCTGGTTCCTTGTTTTCCTCCAGAACTTCACAGATGAGTACTCTGATTCTTATCTGTCAAGAGAGAAGATGACTCTTGTCCTGGAGCCTCATCCATCATGCTGGAACTTAAAATTGTGACCCAGAAGTACAAAAAACCTGAGCAGCTAAACACAGAGCTGAGTGAGATACAGCAGGTCTCTTGGCTGCAGCCAGTGAGTGTCTCCATCCCCCCAAAACCCAGACGTGGGGCTCAAGAGAAGCTGCAGCACAAAGGATGTTGCCATGTGGAAAAGCTCAAGAGCCAACTCTGCCTGACTTGCTCCAGGTAATGCTGATCCTCAGAATCCAGGGGAACAAGCATCTTTCCTTGGGCTATTAAGTGTAATTCACTGTGTAATCCCCCTTTTCAGGGGAGACAACAAGCTTCCTAAAACAAGTCCTCCACCCATAGAGACAGAGCACATCTCCAGGCTATGAGAAAATATTCAGAGGGAAAAGGATGCCTTCTGGCACATGAAGCACTCAACCATTTCTTTATCCTCCTCTCCCCACAGCTTCCTTTTAGCCTTGTAGCTTCTACAAGCTCTCTGGACATGCCTCACCTGTCCATCCCCTAATACCTCTATTTTCTTTCCTCTATCTCACAGGATTCCTCTGGCATCCTGTACCACCTCAGGCTTCTGTGGTACAGAGAAGTGAATCACTTTTCAGTCCATGCTCATCTGCCTGTTGTAGGACTAAGAGTTTCCTTTCCAGGCTACTATTCTCCCAGCTTTCTTCACAATGAGGAGGACTGCCAGCTTTTCAGCACACTTGGAAGCCTTGAATGGCTCTTACAGAGGCAGCTCTTAGCCTGCAGGAAAGTTGGGTACTCAGGCTTACTCTGTTCTACATTTTGCTTCATCTCTTTATTTAGACTTAGGTTTTGTGAGTGTTGAGAACAGGATCACTGAATGTTTAGGCTGGAAGAGACCTCCAAGCTCACCCAGTCCAACCTTTGACCAACACCATCATCAACTATTAAACCCTGTCCTTAAGGACCAGCTCCAAATGCCTTTTAAATGCCTCCAGGGATGGGGACTCCAACACAGTCCTGGGCCATCCCAATGCCTGACAACCCTCTCAGTGACAAAATATTTCCTAACATCCAGCTTGAACCTCCCTTGGTGCAGCTTCCATCCCTTCCCTCTGCTCCTATCCCATCCCTCAGGAGCAGAGCCTCTTTCCCTCCTCACTCCACCCTCCCCTGATGCAGTAGCACAAAGCCATCGGGTCTCCTCTCACCTCCTCCAGACCAAACACCCCCAGCTCCTCAGCCCCTCACAGGATTTGTGCTCCAGGCCCTTCCTGAGCTTTGTTGCTCTTCTCTGGACATCTCCAGCACTTCTCTGTCCCTCAAAAATTCAACAAGGGGAAGTGTAGAGTTTTGCATTTGGGGAAGAACAACACGATGTCCCAGTATAGGTTGGGGGCTGAGCTGCTGGAGAGCAGTGGAGGTGAAAGAGACCTGGGGGTCCTGGTAGACAAGAAGATGCCCATGAGCCAGCAATGTGCCCTTGTGGCCAAGAAGGCCAATGGCATCCTGGGGTGCATTAGAAAGGGGGTGGTCAGTAGGTCAAGAGAGGTTCTCCTCCCCCTCTATTCTGCATTGGTGAGGCCACACCTGGAGTATTGTGTCCAGTTCTGGGCCCCTCAGTTCAAGAAGGACAGGGAAGTGCTTGAAAGAGTCCAGAGCAGAGCTACTGAGATGATTAAGGGAGTGGAGCATCTCCCTTATGAGGAAAGGCTGAGGGAGCTGGGGCTCTTTAGTTTGGAGAAAAGGAGACTGAGGGGTGACCTCATCAATGTTTTCAAATATGTAAGGGGTGAGTGTCAGGGAGATGGAGTTAGGCTTTTCTCAGTGGTGACCAGTGATAGGACAAGGGGTAATGGGTGTAAATTGGAGCATAGGAGGTTCAAGTTGAATATCAGAAAAATTTTTTTTACTGTAAGGGTGACGGAGCCCTGGAACAGGCTGCCCAGGGGGGTTGTGGAGTCTCCTTCACTGGAGACATTCAAAACCCACCTGGACACGTTCCTAGGGGATGTACTCTAGGGGGCCCTGCTCTGGCAGGGGGGGTTGGACTAGATGATTCTATGATTCCTGTACTGAGGTGCCCAGAACTGAACACAGGACTTGAGTACAGAAGGATGATCACCTCCCTGTTCCTGCTGACCACTGAGTTCCTAATACAAGCCAGGATGCCACTGGCCTGCTTGGCCACCTGCACACACTGCTGCACAGCAGTACTGATCAGCAGTAAAAACATTTCCATACAAAGCCAGAGAATTGACTGATGTGAAAGCCCTGGCAGGGTGTTGCTCTGGAGGGGCCCATGCTTGATCTCAGAGGTCAAAGGCAGATAAACCCTTCCTGTCTGCACTGTGAGCCCGGGATGAGATCAGCCCAGGAGGGAAAAGGAACAATTGTCCCAAATAGCAAACTCCATTTGTTCAAGTGGTTAAGACTGGGTGAAGGAATCAGAATGGTCTGAGATAGAAGGGGTCTTTACAGCCCATCTAGTTGCAACACACTGGCTGTGGGCAAGGACACCTTCCACTAGGTTAAATCACTCGTAGCCCCATCCAAGATGACCTTGAACACTTCCAGGGATGAGACATCCACAGTTTCATTGGACAACCTATTCCAGTGTCTCACCACCTCATAACAAAGAAAGAAGTCAATTATCTCGTAATATTTCACGTACTTGCCAACAAATCTACAAAACTGCAGTGCACTCCAGTCCTGGAAAAGAAGTCAAAAAAGGTTCCTAGACAGACTCTTCACAGGGAATGTCTGATCCACATGAGATCAGAAAGCCCTGAGCAGGCTCCTGTACCTGCAGTGTAACATGGAAATACTAACTCAGTCCTCAAGAAGGTAACAAGCTCCAAGGCCGAGCACATGGAAGTGCTGAGCAGGGATAAAGCAGCTCCCCCAGCAGCAGCTGCACAGCTTTCCTCTCAGAGCACAGCCAAATCTTCAAAGTCTCACTGCTCCCAAATCCCAAAGCAAGTTCCTGCATCTTGGAGCACACAGGGATGCCAAAGGGAAGTGGGCAGCCAGACTTCCTCGGGCAGAGCTGACAGAGGGGAGGTATCTGTTTTTTTCCCCAAACACAGCAGCTATTTTAATGATATTTTAATGATAGATATTTTAATGATTTTAAAGATAGTAATTCTCCCTCTGAACCTTGGCTCCTAGTGAAAGTAAGAAGATCAGGTTTTCTGTCACAGGATGGAACTGGGCAGGCTGGAAACAGCTTCAGACTGGATCTGTGCAAGTCACAAGTGGTTTGGCAGAATTTCATCTGCTCAAACATTCAGCTCCAAGTGAAGTGCACTGAAATTCACCTCGGGGTAATAATCCTCTCAAGCACAGTATAAATCAAAATACAGCATGTAAAAACATGCGAGATTTATGCAGTGGTACTCCAGAAAACACTTCCTCAATTTCTCTGGTGGATTCAGTTCTTTTGTAGGTCTTCCAGCTAAGAGGAGTCCACACAGTCCTTAGTTCCCAGACATCAGTCAGCAGCAGGAGTAGCTTCCCCTATGATTAGAGAAAAAAACCAAACCAAAAATGTGTTCAAGGGGAAATGCACCCTTGTTCTGTTCTTGCACTAGGTACAGGGAACCAGCTGTGGAGCTGTGGGAGGCAGGGGAAAGTCATCAAGTAAAAGAAACATTTCCTCAGGCATCCTGAAGGAGTTGGGAGCTGGAAGGCAAGCCACACGCTCAGTGGTTGGGTTTGCAGGGCTCAGTGCAACCCACAGAACAAGAGCCAAAAGTCCTGCAGCCAAAGCCAGCTCAGCACCAGTTTTGCCACTCCAACTTTTTTTGTCATTTCTCCTGCCCAGGTATCAAAAATTCAAATGTAGCTCTCAATCCCTTTCCTCAGAAATGGGCTCACAAGCACTTCTAAAGGCACTGACACCTCTTGCAGAAGGGAGGCAGCTGCAGCTGATGCTTCCTGTCCCTGGCTGCTCCCCTGAGTCACCTCCAGGCTCCTCTCCTTTTATCTTCTTCACAGCTTCTCTAATCTCCGAGACCAAACCTGAAGTTTTAGCCTATTGCTCAAAAAAAAAATAAATAAAATCCTACTGCCCTTTTTTCAGATCAACTGCTTCATGGTCAAAATTCACATTTTGATTAAGCAGGCCTGGACAGCTGCCATCTGGGACACTCCTTCAGGATTTCAGGCAGGATTTCTGACTGTCAGAAATGGGCACGTCCAGGAAGTTTCTCAGATGGTGACTTTCCCATGCAGAAATGAGACCTCCAGGTACAGCTATGCCAGTGTCTTATTATTGCACTTGTCTTGCTCTATCTCCTTTTCTCTCTTTATCTCTGCTGTGTTTTTGAAAGAACAGGGCAAACAAAACCACTCCACAATATCATATTTGGACTCCAGCCTGTCCTTCCTCAAAAGTCAGGCACTTCCCCAACCCTACAAACACTCCTGTTTTCCTACATACATCCGTGACACTGATTTCAGGGGCAGTCTGCTCCTTTTCCAAGCAGGGGCCATTATCCTTCAATTGTTGCAGTCTGTAGATGATTCCAATAAAACCTCTGCAACTTTCATCAGTCAAGGGCCAGGGTAGCAGGTCTTCAGAGCAACATCAAGAAATCAGTCCCCTTCCAGTAGTTACTACTTTGCCAACGCTGAAATTGCTAAATGTTGTGACCAATAAGTTCACCACCAGCTAAATCCCCCTTATACCCAGTCCCCCTGTCCCCCTACTTCACAACCCCCCCAGAACAGACACATGAGGCTGGCTGGGACTGCAGGGGCCATGCTGACAGCACCTGAATGTGGAGCTCCCACATCCTGTGCTAAAAGTTGTCCACAATATCCCTGAAAAGAATAGAGCAAAGAAGATGACCTCAAAAGGATAAACCTAACAGTTCTACCCAGAGGACACAGCCAGATGATACACTCAGACCACCACCTCCCACTGAAGGTTTCCCTCAGGCAGTCAGGCTGCTACTGGTCAGAGGTTGACTGTAAAATCCAAGTAGCTCAAGGAGAAATAATAAAAAAAAAAAAAACGAAAATCCAAACTTCACATTATTCTACTGTTGTCATCAACTTCAAAGTAAAGAGAAGAGGGATTTCAGGTACGAGTTTTATCAGTGCTTCCTGCTAGCTTATACTTCTGGTACCAAACGCTGCAGGAAATGTAGTTCATATCCCTAGAGGTGGATGCCAATAGTTCTGCATCATCCATCTGTGTTACAAGGCAGGAGGTACCAGTTTAGACTCAGCTTCAGAGCAGCATGGCTGTGAGGAAGGTTCTGAGGAAAACAAGTCACATGTTTGCAGCTCAGAGATCCAGAAAACTGAGCACAAGATTGTCTGTACAACTCTGCACTGCACAATCAAGCCACCCAAACTGGCAAAGCTAACCCCAGTATGGGTGCACTGTGTCCTCTAAGGACCTGTCCCTCAGTTATTTGGATTACAGGCATCAATTTAATTACAGTGTCCTTGGAAGAGTGAGCGAGGCTCAGAAAGTCAGAGGAGGAACCCAACACATTCTTTCAGTTCAACAAGAGGAGCTGGCAGCATCCTGGAGCTTCTCACTTTGAGCTAGACATAAACCAAACAACAACTACTCCATTTCAAACAGAATCCTTTTGGCAGCCCTGATGTGTTTTAAGCCACAGGATTTTCACACCTAGGAAAGGTTTCACTGGCATCTCCTGCAGGGATATGCTTAACAACACCCAGCAGGAAAAAGACAGCTTTGATATTAATCTCTCCTCTGCAGTTTTGCAGGAAGAAGAGAGGGACCTAGAGAGTATGATCTGCTATTAAACATCCAGTTGAGGAAACATCTGTTGTCAGAACCTTCTGATTATTCTCCACAGACAACAACCAGATTGAGTGTCCCCTGCTGCTCAAAATGTCAGAGGCTGTTTCACATTTATCCTGTCTAGAATCCTTCCAGCAATCACCAACATTTAGAACTGGCACAGTGGTTTATAGCCAGGAGGAAGCTGGCTGAAGAATCAAGGAATTTTCCAGGATTCAGCAAGAACAGAGAGGTCAGACTCCATCCAGAGTCTTCACTGCCAGGAACATGGGCACAGGTAGAGCAGCTCTGTTTGTAAAGGCATTTGTAATGACATTCCCAACATCTTTTCTACCTTTGGAGCTGCCAAGGAGACAGAGCTGTTCAAGGAGGGCAAACATCACAGTTCACTTCCACTGTCAGAGTAACTTTTGGCTTAGGGAAAGACAGACAGCAATAAAGCTGATAACAAAGTGGCAAAACATGCACAGATAACCCAGTGGAGAAAAACACACAGTTCTAGTTTTAAGCAGTTAAATGCAGATTTCAAATTTTTCCCACAGATTTTTACAGTTTTGAGTTTTTCCTTTCCAGAGTCTGGGGACTTGTCCACCAGACAAGTGCATGGTAAAAATAACTCCTGTGGCATCAGCTTAAATTTACAATGTTCATGTTGTAAGATGTGTAAGTTGTAAAACAACCCCTAAACATTTAGAAATACTTTAAAAATAATGTTGTATCTCTGTAGCAAAGACTGAAAGTGACTAAGAGCAAGATCTGAAAGGGTTCACTTATTTCCAAGGCTGAATGCTTGTTTCAGTGTGGTTTAATAATATCCCATTTGCAAGAAAGCAGCCTTGTGTTCTATTCCCCTTACTTTTGGGGGGGGAAAAAAAAAGGTTCCTATTGATTCAAAAGTCAAAGTCTTATTTCTTTTTTCTTGAAAGCCTCATTTATGAGAATAACTGGACTAGGATGTCTCTGTTCTCAAAGAGCAAAGGTTATCCTACTTCCACAATCAAAGGTTTCTTTCAGGAAAAAACTGTGAGACAGAAATTTTGTTGCCTATGTCAAACTTTTCCACAGACATTACCCATAAAATCATGTAAAAACGTATCGTTTAAAATGATAACATTATATTTAAACATCAATGAAAACATTGCTTAGATTGAGCAGGGATGCTCAGGTATGGATAAAAAGAAGAGGATTTATTCCAAAGGCCTTTTGTCCAACAGCCCTTGCTCCAGATCCCAGATTCTCTGTTCCCAGGAACACCAGGGTTTCTTGCCCCCCATTCCTCCCTGTCCTCAGGGGAGGAGGGTGTCACCTGAGGATTCAGGTTGCCTGGGGACCCATTCCATGCACAAGTTATTCCGAGGCAGAGGTAGCATCACAGGTGCCAAACATACACATGGGAATAACTCAGGCTGGGACTGAACGTTCAGCCTCTTCAAAATTTTCTGTTGTGTCATGGCAATGTCTCAGTTTTTGATGCTGAAATCATTTCAAGGTGAGAACAAACTGATCATAGCAATGAAACCTGTTAAACCACCACTGCTGAGGATGGTTTCTTTTGAAAATCACTCGTAAATTGCCTCAGTATGTCAGCAGGAGAAACTGTTCATTTTAAACACACTTTGGACCAAACTTCATCCTGGCATGTTATTCTCTCCAGAAACTGACTTGTGCCTACAAATGCTTTATTTATTTATTAAATAAATAGCATTATTTAACCTAACCTTATGCCCAAATCTATCTTTACTCTTGTCTGAGAAGCTGATCTGATTGGGGAAAAAAACCTTGTAAAAAGAATCAGGACACATTCCTGACAAACATGATAAAGATCCTTTACAGTGGGGGAGTTATCTGTCTCCCATCA
Organism: Heliangelus exortis; assembly: GCF_036169615.1. Taxonomy (NCBI): domain Eukaryota; kingdom Metazoa; phylum Chordata; class Aves; order Apodiformes; family Trochilidae; genus Heliangelus; species Heliangelus exortis. Next base: position 1,198,045 of record NC_092430.1, on the reverse strand, counting down.
TAAGAAAAGCCAAAATAAGTTACTCTCACTCATCTACAATCTTTTCCAAATATTCTTACACAGGATTTTTAATCCTGCAAATGTTTTGGTGCAAAATACAGGGGATGATCTCTACAGTCCTGCAGTGGAAAGTTGTCAACAAAAACATTTTCTGCATGTGTTTCATACTTCAGAAACCAGCTGCAATTACATTAATTCTCCACACTTGCAGAGGTCCCATTTCACACGGTTCTTTGCATGAAACAGTGGTGCCATTTCCTTTGAACCCCCTAACTCCTGGAAAGTTTGCTCTTAAAATGGCAGAGATGTGTCAAAATAGAGACAGAAAATATGGGAGGGAGGATGATGGTCACACGCACAGTGAAGCAAAAGCAGAACTCATATTTTCAAGTGACATTTTGCAAAGTACCAGTCCAGATTAAAGGCAATAAACCCATCTCTGACATAGAACCATCTGCCACTAATTGCAGTTGAATTCCACGAGTGTGGTTTAAGATAAATGAGGGGTTGAAATCTCTGTAGCATAATTGTGTTTCACACTGCCACCTAATTCTCCTGACAGGACCTGTAAATATTTAGCATGCTACTCAGGGATTTTAGAGGTATTGCTCATGCAACAAGAGCCCAGCAAGGCACAAAAACAGGCTTTAGACCACAGCTCATCCAAGCTGCAGTTGAAAAGAAAGTGCTCTTGCTGTTGCCCTACCCTGAGGCTGGTGCAAGCCTTGGTGTAAATTTGCTCTGCTCTCTCACTAGCACTGCCCTGGTTTTCACCCCATCCTCCCTGCTCATCAGAAACATCAGCCACCCCACTACAATCACCCCCTCTCTGGGCATGGCACAGGGAAGAAAGCCCAGGGCTGGAGCAGTTCCTGGACAGAAGATGCTCCCTGCAGAGCTCTATCCTGCACTTTGGCCACAACAACCCCATGCAGCGCTACAGACTGGGCACAGAGTGGTTGGAGAGCAGCCAGGCAGAAAGGGACCTGGGAGTCTGGATTGCCAGGAAGCTGAAGAGGAGCCAGCAGTGTGCCCAGGTGGCCAAGAAGGCCAATGGCATCCTGGGCTGGCTCAGGAACAGCGTGGCCAGCAGGTCCAAGGAGGTGATTCTGCCCCTGTGCTCAGCCCTGGTAAGGCCACACCTTGAGTACTGTGTCCAGTTCTGGGCCCCTCAGTTCAAGAAGGAGATTGAGGTCCTCGAACAGGTCCAAAGGAGGCAACCAAGCTGGTGAAGGGACTCGAACACAGATCCTATGAGGAGAGGCTGAGGGAGCTGGGGGTGTTCAGCCTGAAGAAGAGGAGGCTCAGGGGAGACCTCATTGCTCTCTACAACTCCCTGAAAGGAGGATGGAGCCAGGGGGGGTTGGGCTCTTTTCCCAGGCAACTCTCAGCAAGACAAGAGGGCATGGTCTTAAATTGTGCCAGAGGAAGTTCAGATTGGATATTAGAAAGAATTTTTTCACGGGAAGGGTGATCAGACATTGGAAGGGGCTGCCTGGGGAGGTGGTGGACTCTTCGTCCCTGGAGACATTTAAAAAGCGACTCGATGTGGCACTCAGTGCCATGGTCTGGTGACTGTGGAGGTAGTTGTTCAAGGGTTGGACTCGATGATCTCTGAGGTCCCTTCCAACCCAGCCTATTCTATGATTCTATGATTCTATGATCCAGTTGTGCAAAAGGTGATCTGCAGAAAAGCAACTCAGCCTGTTCCTCAGTTGCTCTCTGAATCTAAATACTGGTGCAAAGAAGACACGGCTAAACCTGATGTACTGAAAACCAGATCCTGAGAATCTGCCAGGAGTCTCACCTTTCTGCTACACTTACTGCCCTGATTCTCCAGTGATTTCTGAGAGTGCCATTACTTATTCCCTTTTCAGGGTGAGCTTTGTCCTTACCTCCATTCTGCCCACTGTGCCACACCAATTAATTTTCAGTTTGCAAACGTGTTTCCTTGGGAATGGGGGAAATCTTGGCTTATGTCTCAGCTCTCAAGAGCATGGTCCTCATTCCCTGGTCCCTCATTCCCAAAAGCACTTGGCACAGTTCATGCAGATGGGATGCAGCACTGAATGGCCACAGAGAGACCTTGTGAACCTGCTGTACTAAAGGAAGAATAAAATAAGCCTATCCAGGAGATATTCTTACAGATCTTATCAAGACTAACTTTTGTCAAAAGGTTTGGGAGAGATAAAATGAAGCTCTGTCTACTGAGAGCACACCAGAAAGCAGCTGGTACCTGATGTCTGGCTGAAAGCTGTACTGAATCCAACAAGTCTAACCACTACTGCAACTGTCTGCAGTAAAAAGGACTTCAAAATGTCATGCACAAAAAGAAGTTACAAAAGTCAAGACAAGAGATTTTGCTGAAGTGCAATCCTTGAATACTCCCTAGTCTGCTTCCACTCTGAGGCAGCTCTACACTTACTGGAAGAATTTTCTCATATCTAAGCTGGAACTGCCATAAACTCAAGACCTTCCAAGTAGTACTTTACCAGTTCAGAAAAGTGAGGCACAGAGAGGGAGATCACAAACAAAACTTGAGAGATTACCATTCTTATTCATCACAAAAAGACAAGAAATGCATGGATGTAAAGCTTGTATTTTCAGGTTACTGAAAGCCACCACCTTTGGTCTAATCTAAAACCCTTCTATTCTAATTTGGCTTTAGCAAAAAACGGATGAGTTTCAGGTTGGTCAGATATCCAAGTAAAACCAAGTGTAAACCATTAGGTTGTCCCTGACCCAAAAGCAAACAAGGTCCCATCCAGGGAAGTATCACTCAGGTGTATTTGAAACACAGAGCAGATGTTGTCCAAGCACAGCTAATCCTAAAAGTCCCTAAGAATAAGGAAGCTTCAATGCCTGAATTTCCTTTCCACATGCATTGAAAAGTAGAGCATCGTTAGCAACTTCACAATTGAGAAAATTGTTATGTATGAAACCAAACATTTGTTTTAGTACAGAAAGTAATTTGGCAGGGAAAATTCAGCTTGTTTTGGAAGACCCAGTGATACCTCTTAATAATTTAAGAAGTATGTTAGGTGAGAATTAAGTTAAGAAAATCTAACAATTGTGTTACATTGTGTCTTGATACTATTAAATATAACATCATGCATTTCACCTAAATATTTCTATTTTAACACAATTTAGCTGCCTGTAGACCTAGGTTGTTCAGCTAATTTTCAAGTTAGCAAAATCTTATGCTTCTTCCTATGTCCCGCAAACAAAAAATGTCTGAGAAAGAGGTAAACAAACAAGTAAAAGAAAAAAATATAAGGACTGGGGAAGAAAAGCTATCAGATATACCTATCAGAAACAGCAGTCCCCTGATGGTCTTCCAAATCTGGCTACAAATCGGAACAGACTGCCTGTGGCATCTCTTTGATAAAACCCAGTCTCCAAAACCAGATTGAGAAGATTATCTACATCACAAAACAAGATGTACTTGAGTTTTATGCTCCATGAGAACACCAAATCTTTATTAATTAGTTGTCATGGTAACTCTTGGCCTTACTAAAGCTACGAATGCTACACCAAGATCACATACAAATTGCCTGGAGTAAATGCCTTCATCATGATTTGGATAAACAACCAGGAGGGAAGGCAGAAGTTTGCCTGCTGCAGAAGTCTTGCAAAGAAATAAACGCTCTCAAAAAAGGAGAACAAAAATTAATTAGAAAAAGATTAAGATGTAATGAACAACAAGTATTCCAGTTCTTTAAGACTTCCTGGCAGATTTGTGATATCAGCTGCTGGTGCCTGACTAATGAAAACCTGCAACCCCCCTAATGAGGAACAACAAGTTGGCAAAACCCCTCCCAAAGCAGAGTGGGAATGCCCACGCTCTTACCGCCCGATGGATGGATGGATGGATGGATGGATGGATGATGGGTTTAAGAGAGGCCAGGTGTGATGGCAAGGAGCTTAGCAAGACCCTGAAATTACTTCTTCATAGAAAAAAAAAAAAAAAAGACTTCTGGGAGTACATTGTTCAAGATGAACTTGGCTTCTTTTCCTCTTTTCAGAGCTGTGAGAAGCATACTTTTCCAGGAGTTTAAACCTGGCACCCAAGAGAAATTAAAAAAAAAAAAAAAAAAGCTGGAGAGGCCAGAGGTGTCCCAGCCCGGGGACACAACACCCACCAGCAGAACCAAGCTGAACAAAACAGGGAAAGCAGAGAGTGCAGCATCCAGCTGAACCTGCCAAGCAGGCAGAATGCAGTGGGCAGAGCTGAGCTCTCTCCACAAAGATAAAAAATAAGCTGAGGAAGCAGATCATCTTATTTCCCTCTGGGGCTGGGGAGCTGCTTTCATTCTGCACTGGGAGGGTGAGCAAAGGAAGAAGAGGGAGAGGTACAAAAATTTGTAGGCTTCTGATTGATTCTTCTAACATGGTAATATCAGCTGATATAAATTCAGACAAACAAACCAAACCAACAAACAAAAAATCCCTGTGTAGTAATTACCCTGTGCCTGTAACACCTCTGCAGTGACAGTCCCACCACATCTCTGGCTTTCCTGTTACATATACAACCTGTCCTTTGAACTTCCTTCTGTTGAAATGGTGGATTTAGCAACATAAAGGATCTACATGATGTCTGCTACATATATCCATTTATGTTACGACAGCAGCATGGAATGGGTAGCTCTGCTATGAAGTTTTAAAGGTAATTTTAGAGGTGATTTCCATTTTCACTCAGGAAATACATGCCGTGACTGTGTGATTCTTAAGTTTTATTCTGGATCAGAAAACTATTTAATTTCATTAAAAAAAGATGAAGAGTAATCGAACAGTTTGATTCTTCTGAAAGCAGTCAAAATTGGAATAAGGTATCACTTACACATTGCAAATAAATCAGCTACATGTTCCAAAATAAAATAAAACAACACCCTCAGAGCTGGCTTGGGAGATGCAGATTTCAAAATTCAGACCAACTGTTGTTTCAGCAGCTGCAGAGAGGAGTCAGACCAGGAGCTGGGAGCAGGGTGAGAGCCCCTGCAGCTCAGGGTTGAGCTGTTTGCTCAGCCCCTGACACAGATTTTGCTGAGCCATCAATCCCAGCTCATCCCACAGTCCCTGCTCTCAGCAAGCAAACCTGCTGAGGGGGTGCCAGAGGAGCTGCAGCTTCTGGAGAGACATTCCCTCTGAAGAAAGAAGGGTCTTCATTGGAATTGCTGACAAACATATAAAGCCATTGGTTTCAGAACAGTGTCCTGCATCTGGAATTAATCTTTTGACCACTGGCTGTTACAGGGCACTGTGGCACTTTTGGAACTGAAATGCAGAATGAAAAAAGCCAAATTAGTATTGGCTGGGGGTTGTGGGGGTTACATATCTATGGATGTAGCTGAATGAACTTACACATCACCTTTCTGCACACTTACAAACTTTGTGTGATAAAAAAAATATTACGTTTAACAGCAATATGGGATCTGATACCAGCTGAAGCCCTGTAGTGACCATGAGTACTCTAGAATATCTTTGTGCTTGATGAAAGAACAGCATGACAGATACCCATCCCTTCCTGTGGTCATGATTATTTCAGCCTGGTGATTTCAAGTGTAGTCCTGTTCCTTTTTCTGCTTGAAAGCCAACATTACACTAAATATCTTCATTGCACCTAACTGCCCAGAGCAATTGACCTCTTATACAAGCTCTGAGATACATCTACAGAGGAGAGAGCATCAGGGATCACCTTTCTTACACAGCATTAGGGTTGGCTTTCCCTTACATTTGAGTCCAACTATCCCAATCATGTACTGTCTGCCCATCATTTTTTACAATTTCTATGACAGAGGTCCCTAAGACTTTCAATTGGAATTTAATTAGCAGGAAAAACGTATGAAGAATATGCCAAATACCACTTAATTACATATATTTTAGATTTAAATGTCAAACAAACTGGAATAAATGTAAGTTAGAATTTAAGATAGCAGACAAGAATTCACTCCTTGTGTAAAGTGCAGCAGCTTATCTCCAGTAACAGAGACACCAGGAAGAAATTCTTCACTGTGAGGGTGCTGAGCCCCTGGTTGCCCCCAGAAGCTGTGGCTGCCCCATCCCTGGAAATGTTCAAGGCCAGGTTGGATGGGGCTTGGAGCAGCCTGGGCTGGTGGAGGTGTCCCTGCCCATGCAGGGGGTTGGAACTGGATGAGCTTTCAGGTCCCCACCAACCCAAATCACTCTGTGATTGTATGATCAGGTAGCATTTCACTCCAATTTAAATTTCACCCTGCCTTTGACTTGCCAGTTGCAGGCACTGAAGGAATGCCCGTGGCAAAGCTGCCATGGGTGAGTTCCAGGAGGCACAGATTGCTCATTAGCCCCCACCTATTTAGCATCAGTGTGGAAAATTGGTTCTGCAGGGGGAGTTTGATACAGGCCATGTTATCTTCAGAACAAGGAGGAGGAACAAGCATTGTCTGAATTTAAGTGTGTGACCTGAGAGGTGCTGTTCCACCTGTGAAGCATTTCAGTTAATTATTTAAAATGCCTCCATAGGTGCTGAGCCCAGGTGGTTCAGGTGCCTGGAAGAAGGGTGTCCTATTCAAGGGGTGCTTAGATGTTGGAGGGAACTCTTCATTATTTTAATCCTCCTCTTGCATTTTGCATAAAACCACAAAAACATTGCCATTGATACTTCACCTGATGCATATTCTTGTCTCAGGGGATTTTGATTCAGGCAATAATTCTTGAGGGGTCAAAAGTTGAACCTAAGGCTACGTATAGGTCCTGGTAATTTTTAACTTTGTGGTGTGGTTTAATTATACAGATTTTCAATCTTCATTTCTAACTTGTGTACAAAGTGAAATCCTTCTCTCACGGAACACTGATTAAGTGCTGCTAGACTGTTATCATGTTAATTGAAACTCTGCTTATCTAAGTAGTAATAAACTCATCTGTATGAACTTCATGTTACTGGAGATTTCTCATCAGCAAGCCCTGCTCTAGGTGTGCAGGATTCCATCTCTGAAGGCGAAAGAAAACTGTGACTCCTAAGCAGCTTGAGTTATTTGGAGCACAGTCAATATTATCACAATCCTGGTGATCTGGGAAACTCTTGTCTAGGTACCAATAGCCACTCTGCAGGCAATTTGGGTCTCAACATAGTATGAGCTTTGTATACACAAAAGCTGATCGAGACCTTCAAGACTTCTCCCACACTTTTACCTGCAAGCAAATCATTCTTCCTCCCTAGAATTCACATTTTACATATTATTCTCTTAATGGGCCAAGTTTTACTTTCTGAAACATAAGACAGTACTTTTATTGAAACATCTAGAACACACAATTTATTGTGACACATTGAGATGCAATTTGGAAATAATAATTGTAATTGTAAATAATAATTGTAAATAATCTTAGTGGCCAAGAAGCCAAAGTGATTCCATCAAATGTAATCTCTCAAGTCAAGGGCTGAGCAAATGGATGTCTTGGTTAATTCTGGCCAATGGATGCATTAGAATTGTACCCACAGTTACAGCCTTATTTTAGTGGGCATCCTCTGCAATGTAAGACATGGAGCAGTCTCTCCTGCTTTAAATGGGACAGGTATGACTATGTTCTGAAATAAGTATTAACCAGAATTTGCTTCCACCCACCCAGCCTGATGACAGCACTCCCATATGGCAGATGAAGAGAGTTTAATTCCCACAGCACTGTTTCAGATGGAGAACACACATCACATCTTCATTTACATACACATGGGCAGGTTAATCAGGAATTACCTGGTTGCCATTAATTCCAGTTTCCATCACTGGCAAAGACTCATTAACGCATAAGAGACCCCATATTTTAATTATTCAAATACTCTGCATACTAAGCAGTTCAACCTTTCCCATTACACCCCCTTAAAACTCTTCCAGGAAAACTGCATTTGCTCCTTAAAAATAGTGAGAGTTCAGTTGACACTTTGCTTCCTTACAACCATATATTCACTGACACAACAGTTAAGAATAATCCATAGCATAAATTTCCTTTCTTCCTTATTAACAAAGCTATGATTAAAAAATTTCACCCTGGCCATCCATGCCCTGTCTCTGTAGAAAATGCACCTCAACAAAAGCATATTGCAAAATTAGGAGTTTGTGGTTACCTGAGGTGAAAAGTATTTAAGAGAACCCTATTGCAGTGCTCCTGAAAATGACATCTTCACAGAGGTGTTTTTAATGTGAATTTAAGCTCCTAAGATAGCCGTGTGTTAAAGCTATTTGAAAACACAGCATATTTTTTATATTTTTGCAAGAAGAAATATTCATGGCATTGACTATAAAAACCCATTCAACACATATATATATATATAACTCAAGGGCTCCTACAATTCTATGTGCAATCATATTAATTCCTTGGTTTGCATATTGCCTGAGACATGAGCAGAGCTTTTCAAGTTTTTAATGAAGAGGTGTGGAAGAGGTGTGTATTCTGGTACTGCTTGCAGAGTTGTTACACAGGTAGTATGAGTTACTACAGACATTACTGCAAGATCTGAGTTGACATTGCAGGATTGTCATCCTAGCTCCAGCTCAGGATTGGTTTGGTTTAATTTATGCCACAAGGAGTTCATTGGCTCAACACTGGCAGTCTTCTTCAGCCAGTCTTGTAAGAAAGCAGTTCCCACCCCACACTGAAATGTTCCCTTTGACAGTTCTTTACATGGTTTTTTTGCTATTTAGAAAGCTGCAGCATCAGTGGACAGAAATCCCACCATACAGGATCACCTTGATGGCTGGAATCTGAGATTCCACACACAAACACAGGGTACCAAAGGTTCACACTGCTAAAATACCTGAATTCTACCTGCTTGCCTGGCAGCTGAGCATGCTTAAAAATGACATTATTCCACCCCTTGGTCTAGATGAGATGACAAACAACTGATAAACACATTTTTAAAACAGCTTTATATTCATTCCTTAGTTTTAGTCAAAACCTGCAGTATCCACAGTTGTTACTCAGCAAAAGATGGGACATTCAAGACAGGTCCCCAAGCAACAGCAGGGTGAGAGTGCCAGAACCAGTGGTTCTGCATACAACAAGGGGCATTTCCAGTGAGGAAACATCTGGAGTTTTCCTAGGGAATGGCCACTCAGCAGGGTCCCTGTCTCCATGTAAAGGCCTGGCACAGATACACCTGGAGCCAGAACTTTGTCCAGCAGTCCCTGCTGTAATTTCACTCAAAGGGAGAAAGGAGCAGAACAACCAAACATGATTCTAGAGAGACTGAGACTAACAAAGCTTAGCCCAGCTATAAGACTGATCTTCATAAAAAAGGAACTAAAGTTTAAGAGGGAAACTTCATCTTCCAGGGTAGGTGGAAATCTACAGAAACAGGTGCCAGACCTAAAACTACTGCAAATGTGGTGTTGGATTTCTTGAATTAGAACAAAAATCCCTCAGAGAAACACAAGAGACTGTGAGCAAAGTCCTCAGTCCGTTTCATGCAGATGCAAGCTTGGCAGATTAAAGAGAAAACCAGCAGAGTTTGGTTCTGATCCAAAGCCTAAGCTGGGTGGGCTGCACAAGCTATCCCAGGAGATGACAGAGAATTAAATAAAAGTGGTGGCCAATGAGACAGAGAAATGTAGAACACTTAGAACAGTGAATGTGTGAGGACCTGAGGATGTCCCCAGCTGTGCACTGCTGTTTCCCATGGCAGCAGCAATGGCCCCAAAAGTTGTGCCTGCAGTTGGTGAGAGCAGCAGTCCCTGCCCAGGCACACACTGCCCTTTGAGCTGGTATTAGTGGCCTGGGGCTCTGCTCTCCCAGAGAACAATAGCCATACTATTTTAGAGGCATTAAAGGTATTAGTGGCAAATCTGCCCCGTGCCTTGTTTACTGCTCTGCCCATGGTATGAGAGAGGAATTGAAGATGACCGCAGCAGGCTGCTTATTTTGGAACACCCCACACCAGAGGTGAAAATACAATTTTTATTGTGGCTGTCATTATAAAAGGCAGCTCTGTTAGTCAGCATTTTCTGGTTTTGAAATTAAAGACAACAATAACGTATTTCCGTAAACTCCACTGTCTGCAAAAACTGACTGAGGCTCATCTGAGCCACTCATATGGTTTTTCATTTAATAAGGAGTTACACTTTGATTTCTGTACTAAATGCACACCAAGAGAACAGACACGCAGAATATTTTTATCAGATCACACAGAGACAAAACAGCATCTAAAATCAATGCACTGGTATATCTATAATAACTTCAACATCTCTTTCCATTTCTCTTGGTGGAACCCAAGGTAAACATATTAAGGTTTTAAATGGATTCTTGTGGGAGATGAAAATCCTGATTGGTCAAGATATGACCTGATATCTCTCCTGAAACATCTTCACCAGATCAGATGTGGACTCTACTTTGAAGAGGCAGTGAAAGGCCCTGTGATACCATCACACAGTTATGCATCATAAGCTCAGAGTTCTCTACCACAAAAGCCTTCAAGCCAAAACCAGCCCCTGCTCCCTCCTGAAGATGCAGGGACAGGGTGATGCTCTCCCTTCTTCCTCCTGCTGCTCCCACCAGCAATGGCAACTGGAGCAAGGAGAACAAGAGGCACCACAGCAACCACCCCCAGGGGCAGCAGCATTTATTCCAAAGCCCAAAGCCAGCTTTACTAGCTCTTTGGCCAAGTTATTTTTCTTTCCAATCAGGTGAAGGTCACGCTTTTCCAGTTCCCAGCCGTGTATCCATGGGGTTTTTAGGAGCTAAATCCTATTAGCAAACATGGCTACAACCTCAGGCTGCTGCATTCCCAGCTCCCTGGGTCACTCCAGCACCACAAGAATGTCAAAGTGCAGAGTGGAGTACAGTACCTGCAAAATACAGCTCTAGATATACCAATTAAGTGCTTTCTATTTCAAGAAAATCTCACAGAAAACAATGAAGAAACTAATTAACTAATTATGAAGAAACTAATTAGACCAGTCATCATTTTACCTCTGTTTCAGACCAGGCCTGAGTGACTCAGCTGACTGTTAAGGCTTTAAATCAACGAATGCAAAATGAAACCTCTAGACATAAACTGACCCTTGCCAATCTCCTCAATCAAAACCAACACAGATGGCACAAGTTAGAAATTAAAATTATCATCTTTAGACTTCACCATAACGCAGGTGACAGCTGCCAGGTTTACTCAGTCCTGTTTTTCTCAAATGCTTCTGTCTTAACGCTTTTTGTAGACGTCTGATCCTTACGTAAAAAAAAGTTCACCCGTGTACTGAATAGTATACACTCTCTCACCTTAAGTGAGATATTTACACACACTTCAGCAGCATGTTTTACACTAACATTTTCCAAAATCAAGCCTTGCCATGTAAGAAACCAGCAGTGCAAGTAAGTCAATGGCCACCACCCAGGAATGGAAAAAACCTCTCCTATCGTGTTTTCCTGTACCTCACTTTTACCTCTCAAATAATGCAATTTTTAGAATAACAGAGTAATTCAGAAAATTTTCAGCCCAAATGTAGACATTTTTTAAGAGCAGGGCCACACAATCTCCCCGAGGAAGGCTGCCAAAAACGAGGCCCAGCTTCTACACCTAAGTGCTGCTGGTTTTTTATGACCCATCAGGTGGCTACAGGTGCTAATCGCATATACAGGTTTTAGGACCAAAATTAAACCTTTTCTCACATACATTTCAAACAGCAGTTGGTCTCCACAGAGCAACTCTGGGCTGAGATTTACTCCTGACTTTACACTGCAGCATACTTTACCAAGAAGTAGTTTGCCATGAAAACATTTAAGTGACAATGTAATGGGAAGCTGGAATTCAGCTGATCAGAGTTCATCTATTCCTTAAGTATTTTCCTTCTAAGTTAGCAAAATTCTTATGCTTCAGATTCTAACAATTTAGATCACAGAGTAACCCACTATTTACTAATCCAATTATTAAATTTTCCTTTCCTCTGACCCATTTCACACTGCACACTTCTAATGAAACCTGCAGCACACGCTCCACTGGAATCATCACTGTGCCAGGGTTCTGAGCACAGTGAAAGCCACTGCTGGGACTCAGATCCTAAACAGCTCCTTCAGTCCAACAGCAGACAGACCCAGGACCTCAGTCCCAAAGCAGCAGAGTTTTTAAGACTCACAGAAAATCAAACTGTCTCCAGGGAGTTACATACCCCTCACTGAAAATTAGATTTGTGGTCAGCTTGTTTTAATAGTGTGAAGTACAAACTTCCACTGATTTACAACATTTTGTAATTTCTTTTATAGCTAAAGCCTTTTCAGTGATGGCACTGTTCAATCACTCCATGTGGCATGCTTAAAATACAACAAACACTTCAGGAAAACAACAAAAATTAGTTATAATTTGGCTTTGACTCATAAAACGCTTCTTTCACTGCTAACAACTCCCTGCTGATGGATGTGGTTTACACCATAAATCTTATGGTTTTCATCATATAAGGATCTCTCAGTGTAAATCCAAAAGTGCTTCCTTTTAACTATCAGAAAGTAGCAGAAAACAACCACTTTGTACAAATCCAATGCTAACATAGCACAGCAAATTGCAGACCTGGTGAGTGCACTTACTTACCGGGCATCAGCTCTCCAGAAAACTACTTTCTGCATTCCTGTACAAAGACTTTAAATCCAAGTTCCTCTCTTGACAAAACAAAACTGAACCAAACCAAACAACCTCCCACACTCAGGAAAAGTTTGAAATCGCTTACCTTGAAGAAGCTCCGGAGAAAATACATTATGCTGAGCATTTTGGAAGATTTCAAACGAGGAATTGTTCACTCTTTAGAACATCCAAGGCCTGGGTGAATTCCTACACTCCTGCTGTGTCTTTAGTTACATGCTTTCTTGTTGCTATTTTGGACGGTCTTAGTACAAGGGAAGCATATGAGCCATGCCAGGAGCTTATGCTAAGGAGTTGCATAACAATTAGGGCTTATCTGGGCTGCTCTGTACAGTACAGCAATGCAAACAGGTTTGTTCACAGTTTACTAGCCCCAGAACACTTCTACTAGGCATGCCCAGAATGATGCCATTGTGTTTGCTAAAGAAACTAAAGCTATTTGTGAGTGCTTCTCAAAGAACTGGAACTACAAAGGACAAGCACATGTTCCCTTATATCCCCCCCAGCTTCTGCCAAGTGCAAGTTCAACCAGCGAGCCCTACGTGTGCTGCAGCATTTAAAAGCCCAGGCTCCCACACTGTCAGCTTCCTGGCTGCTACATTGAAAGGCAAGGAAAAACTGCACAACAAGTCTTTTGAAGTGCAGAAGAGGAAATGCACTTGCAGTTTCTTCCTTTTCTTCATTTAACATTAGAGTCCCTTCCAGGGTATCTGCGTTTCAGCACCATACGGCAGCACGGAGACGCAGTAAGGAATCTATGGACAGCAAGGAATCAGGACACTGAATGGTTTCAGTGTCCAGGTACCCTGCTCACAGTGCACCCAGAATCCCAGACAGACACCCTAGAGGGTGCAAGCAGTTCTCAGAGATGGATGGGTCACTCTGCACCACAGCAGCTGCCACTGCTCTCACTCATTTTTTACTTTAACTTTACTTTAACGCCTTATATTTGAGCTTTTCAGACCACCCACTATTAAAATCTTTACACCAGGAAGAGGTGCTTGAAGGAGGTGCTCCAGAGCAGCTTCCTATGCTCCATGCTGCTGCTTAGAGGGGAAAAAAAGATGTGCAGAGCAGGCAGGGCATGCAAGGTGGGAGAGGGGACACAACTCCCCCCAGGGCTGAGGTCCCAGTGCTGACTCCAGACAGACCCCTCCTCCTCTGACATGAAATGGACTCTGAGTCCCCCATCTCTGTCTCATCACCCCTGCAGTACCATATCCCCCATCTGCCTTGAATTTGCAATACTGCCAACCCCTCTATAGCTTCCAGCAGACATTTTTCTTGTTGGTTTTACATAGAAATACTAATGCTTTAGTAGTGCATCTAAAACAAGACGTTTATGCACTAATCAAACACTTTAGAAGATAAAGTCAAATTTTACCACGTACAATTTTTTTGCCATTGCAAGAACAGCATCAGTACAGACAGTCGTAAGGAAGGCACACTTAGCTTGTTAGAAATCAGGCCAATAATTTCTGAATTGCAAGATAAGGTGTGACTGCAGTATAGTCTGTGGCTTAATTCGTCAAATGAAAAAATGCTTCAATGAATTGCAGTCCTGCCATCTCATAATTTCATGGATAAAAGAACTGTCTTAAACCTTAGTTCTAAAGGATACCACTACATCAATATTATATACATACAGCAATATTTTAAAGTAAACTTTTGGCCCACTATTTGGGAGAAAAACTCCACATAAGAATTCTAAAATGCCTCAGAGCAATTAAAAAAAACCAATGATATTTTTAAACAAAAATCTTGTGAGGGGAACAGGCCTGCGTCAGGAGTTTTCAGTGCTTTTATTTGTTGATTCTGAAGTTTAAATTATTTTGAAGGATTAATTTTCATTATTTCTTCTGAAGTTACTGCCCTTCTTTTACACCCTGCTTATTAAAGAAATTACAAACAGACTTATATTTCCTGCATGCCTCTCCTGATGTTGACTCAACAGGCCATGAGGTTCATAAAGTTCAGCAGAGGCATCCTATGCCAGAAATCTGTTGTCAGACTCTTTGAGCAGAAAAAAAATGCCCCCACAGATGAGTCCAGCTCTGCAATGCCTTGGTGTTTAGTTATAATGGTATATTTATATATAAATACACATATATATTTATATGTATGTAAATAAAGCACCTATCACCATATTGATAAACATTCTTTGGAACCACTCCAACAGCAGAGGTATCAACAGGAGGCAGCCTGTTAGCACCTCAGCACTTCTGTTTCCAACCAATTTAAAAAAAAAAAAAAAAGAGCCACAAGACTTTGCTGCCAGCCTGCCTGAAATGAATGGAAAAGGAAAAAGGCAAATAAAGCTTTATTCACATATGAATTAAGGGGGTTTAATAAGAATCAAACCGTGTGACAAGCCAGACTTTTACTGCCCAATTTTTATCTCCAGGTATTTCTACTTTCTACAGAACTGGCCATGTCACAAACAAGAAGCCAGCAGCCACTAGCCAAGGGGCTGTCCCAAGTGCTTGACTTCCCTTTTGGTTGCTTATGTTTTCTAAAATTAAGGTTAAGGGTCAGCTGTTCCTCTGCCTTCATACTTCCTGTGTTCATTGGCTAGAAACAAGGACATTGATTTTTCTGTAAATAAGCTGAGATCATTCCCTAAGCCTAAAACATTTGGGGAGGGACTTTTTCAAGGGTGTGTAGTGATAGGACAAAGGGTAATGGTTTAGAACTGGAAGAGGGCAGACTTACATTAGACATTAGGAGGAAATTCTTCCCTGGGAGGATGCTGAGCCCCTGGTTTCCCAGAGAAGCTGTGGCTGCCCCATCCCTGGCAGTGTCTCAGCCCAGGTTGGATGGGGCTTGGAGCAACCTGGGCTGGTGGGAGGTGTCCCTGACCATGGATTTAGGAACTGGATGAGATTTCCAACACCAACCATTCTGATTTGTTGGACTGGTTTGCTTCACCACAGAGGATGTGCCAATTGCACATCCCTTAAATCCTGTAGTTCCTTAAAGACAACACTATTAATACTGGAATTCTGCTGTCCAAAACTTTAGAAAAATTCCAAGGAACTTTCTGGAAATCAGCCTGTTGTAAGCCTGCATCTTTCCCTACCATTCAACAGTGAGCTAAGTCTTCTTGCACCCCTGAAAAACACAAGTTGTCTTGGGTGCCCATGTCCAGGTGGTGGCAGTGGGGGCTCTGTGAGGAGGGGCAGGGGCTGCTCCAGGTTGGGCACAAGCAGGATGGGAGCAGGAGGTGCTGCCAGCACCTGCCCAGATGCTCCCTGCAGCCCCAGGGGACCCCCCACTGGAGCTTGGGGAAAGGGCATTTCAGCTTCTCTCTTTGTTTCTCACCATGCAACTCTATTTTATCTGGCAGTAGATTAAACTAATTTTCCTGAAGCTGTGTCTGTTTTGCCCACAGTGGCAATTGGTAAGTGTCCTCATCTCAACCCATGAACTTTTTCATCTTATTTTCCCCATCTGTCCTTTTGACAAGGGGGAGCAAGAGAGAGGCTGACAGCAGCCAACACCAACACAAGACACAGACGCTTCATGGCTTTTCCTTCCTTGTAGCTGCAAATAAATAACTCCCAGGAGCTCCTGCTTTGCTGGAATCTCTTGGCTGGAAGTGGGGTAGGTGTCTTGCAGAGGAATCCACCACTTCCCCAAGATGTCAGTCGAAACAGGAGACTACAGACCTAGCAGCATTAAATAGAATCCGAAATCTGAATTAATTTGTGTTGTATGTGCAGACTTCTTAAGATCTCCTCCTTTTACCCTCTGTGTAACGAAGAACTCTCTGAGAGTAACTTTAATTTCTAAATCCATTAAAAGCTGATACCCAAATTTTTTTATATTCTAGAACACCAGCTTACTGCCAACAGGTTTTTTTTTGGTTGGTTGGTTTTGTTTTTCTTTTTTCATAGCTAACTTTCACACTTTTCCCCCTTTCCTTAAAAGCAAAGAATGGGTTGGTTCCCTGGAGTTCACTACTACCAAGTTCATTTTCAGAGTGAAAGAGTTTATCCCTGAACATGAACTTCACTTGCAAAACCATGGTGATCTTTTTTTTGGTGTATGATTCTGAGGTTTCACTTGGTCAATGAGGATTTGTTCTCTTTAGTACAGGCACAGAGCTGTTAATCTTCAAGTGCCCAAGGCCAGCCACTGCTGACATGTTTCTTACTGATACACTGCCTAAACCTTCATGTCCCTCCTGCTTTTTAAAGAACTGCAGCTGCAAACTGTCACTCATACAACAAAATATCCACTTTACATTCTACCATCGCAGTCAAAAATTACTGTTTAAATTGACACTGCCTCCAGTGTCACTATGGGATACCTGAGCTAAAAACATCTGTCTAAAAGTAGGTACCAAAACCTTGCAGAGTACTGGAACTAGGATTATCTGAAGACAGACAAATGGCACTATAACTCCATTACTGTAGAATTTTTTCTTCCCAGGATTTCAACTATTTGACTACTTCATGTACCATTCACTTGAGTTAGTTTAACACAGTTGAATATCAGGCAGATTGTGTCATGCTGGCTTCCAAATCCACTAAATGTTAGAAAATATGCTGATGACATTCTGGCTTTATGGCTGCAAAGGTCAGACATGAAAAATCTTGTGTGCAGTGTTGAAGGTAAGGATGGAGACTGAAGCAGCCTTCTTGCTTCCTCTGAGAGCATCATGTGCTTCTGCAAAATTCCTCCAAGGAACAACAATTTTGCCCTATGTTGCCTTCCTCTTAGAATATGAAGCCTGAATATCTCATTGTTTTCATGTCAGTAAAAACAAGAAGTCTTTATTTAAAAGGCACTGAATATGGCTCTGTGGAACCTTAATTTCTATTCTCAGATCTCCTATTTTGAAATAACTGCAGTTTGAAACAAAATGCTCCAGCAATGAAGACTTGAAGGTGTCACCCTGGCCTGGGCAGTAAGGGACATGCTGCAGCCACCCATCCCCACCTGACTGAGCAAGATGACTGAAGTGACTCAACAGGTATTCTAATTTCTGAACGATCATGTCAGACACTTTCATCTCCTGGGTAATTATTTGCCCTTAGGCAATTCATTTGATTATCATTATCATAAAATATTCCTCTTGATGCAGCCTAACATGTTGTTTCAAGTACTTTTCAAATCCTGAATTTCCCTCCTGCATTCAAAGCATTTAAGTTTTCTGGCTTCACAAAAGGTAAGAGATTCCGGGTTTACAAGGGGAAAATGCACCTTTGGGAGGTGAGCTGGGGATCTGTGTGCTTTATTACAGCCTCAGCTCCAAGTTGGGTAAACATTTGTGCTGCTAAGCCAGAAATCTCTACACACCAACACTGACCCCCAGAGCCCAACAAAATCCCATTAGTCCCAGACATCAGCAAACAGCTAAGCTACAGCTTCTCAGCTTTACATGACAGGACAGTTTAAGATCTGGTTTTCATTAGGGGCCCTACAGAAAAAAAAAAAAGCTCTGGATCCAGCCCTAAGAGGAATTTGGTCAGTAAAGGCACCTGCACAGATTTCAGAATTCACGGGGAGTTGCTGGTGCTGCTACAGAAAGCAGAAATGTCACTTTTGTCACTGCAAGCTCAGTCCCATGCCCACAGGCAGATAAAGGCATTTTTTTTCCAGTCTAAGACATCCTGTTACCAGTCTGGTAACTCAGCCCAATAGGCAGCTATTGCTATACGTTATGAAAATAAGTTTGCTCATGGTCATTGTAAAATCCCTTACAGTAAAGAGCTGAAGAGCAAGTGCGTAATAGTAGTCTCTGACCCTAATATAGCCACTGAAAGGAACTGCAAACAATTTCTAGAAAGATTTTACTGGGTGCAGCAAAGATCCAGAGAGGGAGCAGCAAAGTCCTCAGTTCCCATTCTACCCTCAAATTTGCTCAGTACAACTCAGACAAATGGGAACCTAAATGCAGTGGAGAAGGAGCCTTGTGGCATTTTTTTTCCTGTGCCTGGAGAGAAGCTCTGCTGGTAGGAAGCCAGTTAGAAGCAGCATGATTGCCTTATCCACCTCCTGTTCTCCACAACATCTGTGCCAGGTAGGCACAGGGATGCAGGCCCAGAGAGTGGTGTTGAACGGTGCTGATCCAGTTGGCGGCCGCTCACCAGTGGTGTCCCCCAGGGATCAGTGTTGGGCCCAGTGCTGTTTAATATCTTTATTGATGATTTAGATGAGGGGATTGAGTCCATCATCAGCAAATTTGCAGATGACACCAAGCTGGGGGGAAGCGTGGATCAGCTGGAAGGCAGGAGGGCTCTGCAGAGGGACCTGGACAGACCGGAGAGTTGGGCTGATCCCAACGGGATGAGGTTCAACAAGGCCAAGTGCTGGGTCCTGCACTTTGGCCACAACAACCCCATGGGGAGCTCCAGGCTGGGCACAGAGTGGCAGAAAGGGAGCTGGGAGTCTGGATTGCCAGGAAGCTGAAGAGGAGCCAGCAGTGTGCCCAGGTGGCCAAGAAGGCCAATGGCATCCTGGGCTGGCTCAGGAACAGCGTGGCCAGCAGGTCCAGGGAAGGGATTCTGCCCCTGTGCTCAGCCCTGGGGAGGCCACAGCTTGAGTCCTGTGTCCAGTTCTGGGCCCCTCAGCTCAGGAAGGAGATTGAGGTGCTGGAGCAGGTCCAGAGAAGAGCAAGGAGGCTGGGAAGGGATCCAGCACAAGTCCTGTGAGGAAGGGCTGAGGGAGCTGGGGGTATTGAGGCTGGAGAAGAGGAGGCTCAGGGGAGACCTCATCACTCTCTACAACTCCCTGAAAGGAGGTTGGAGCCAGGGGGGGGTTGGGCTCTTTTCCCAGGCAACTCTCAGCAAGACAAGAGGGCACAAGAGGTCTCAAGTTGTGCCAGGGGAGGTTTAGGTTGGACATGAGAAAGAATTTCTTTAGGGAGAGGGTGATCAGCCATTGGAATGGGCTGCCCAGGGAAGGGGTGGATTCTCCAGCCCTGGAGATATTTCAAAAGAGCCTGGATGTGGCACTCAGTGCCATGGGCTGGGAACCACGGGGGGAGTGGAGCAAGGGTTGGACTTGATGAGCTCTGAGGTCCCTTCCAACCCAGCCCATTCTAGGATTCTATGATGAAAATGATAGGATGCAATGAAGCACAGCTCAGCTATTTTTATCCAGGTTATTGGGAAACCCATGACAACTGTCTCAAACCATTATCTCGGATTCAAGTCTGACATTAAGACCTCTCCTTTGCCTGCTTGGAAATGCTGATGTGGCACAAAGGAGTAACACATCTATCAATGTTCCCTACACTGAATGTGAAATAGATATTTATGTCCTTACATCTGCCCCAAATACACAGAAAGTGCTGGCACAAACAGTAAGGTGAGATGCAGAAAAAGAGCAGCGTAAAGCTGTTAGGCATGTGGAGAGAAAGATATAAACCAGCACTGGGTATTACCAATAGATCTGAAAATATCAAGACTGAAAATTAAAACAGCCAATATCAAGGCTATTGAGAGGTTGTTTTCAGGTCAGTCCTTGTTCTACTTTGAGGGACTTACTCTACTGGAATCAAAGTAGGCTTCTGGGGAGATCCAATAAGTCAAGGAATAAGACAATACTCTTTAATTAGGTTATAGATTCTAGTTAGGACAATGCCACTATTTCAAGGACTGATGGCATTCCTATTTCTAATCCAGAAAGTTTAGTTTGTTTGGAAAAGACAGAGTACTTTATGGAGATGTTTGTGTATAGAGAAAGCTCTGTGGAAACCACTCAAGGAGTAGACATGACAGAATTTCCCACTAACTACTGTGTCCCCTCTCCAAGCAGATCCCACAGCCAATTCCTGGGAAGTTAGAAAGCCTGGAGCTTTCTCCCCAAGCAGGGGACACCATGAGGTTACTTTATTGAGATGGGGTTAGTTCTACAGTCAAGGACTACTTCAAAACTGAGGGGAAAAAACCCCACTTGTCTCCTTGGTATGATTATTTCTTTGATTAACATAGAAAAGCTGTGCTTGTTCACCAACACGTTTTCAACCAAGGTGCTGTTAGCAACAGTTTGATTTCACTTATAGCACAATTATACACACAGACAATAGCTACACCACACACAACAGCTTGTACAGCCCTAGACACAGCATGCCATTAGTGCCATAGATTGCTGAACTTTACATTGGAAAATATTCAATGCATATCAAGCCTTTGGGCCTGCAGCACACGGTCCAAATCCCTGTTTATACAGGCACAAGAAATTTTAATACAGAGTGAAGAAGAACTTGATTCCCTGCTTCCTGCCTGACAGCACTCCTTCTTCCAGAAATTCACCCCCTACATTTCCTGTATTTTCAGCATCCACTCACTCTCTGCACCCTTGCATGGGTTTTTCCTGCAGCACAGTATTGTCTATATGATTGTCTCCATGTTAGATTTGGCTCCTTTCAGTAGGACATTTTTTTTTTTAATAAAATCTTTAAGATCCTGCCTTGCATTCCGTTTGTTCTATAGGAGAGAACTCAACAGTTTGACAGAGGATCCAAGCAATATGTGCTCAAGTCCCCTGGTTGTAGTTTCCATCCTTCTACAGAAGGAGCTTGAGGTCTAAGAGCTGGGCACACCCCACCTCTTGGCTGCATTTTTGTTGACTGGCATTGGTTCTGAGCCACGACTGGAAAACCCAGGTGTTGTTCAGCTTCTACCAATTGTTTTTTTCCTGGAAGCTCACCAGACACAAATGGTCCAATAAAGATGAGAAATTATCAGATTAAACTAAGAAAGCATGCATTTTGTTCCTAGCATGTCGTGTCACTCAGCAAGAGTTAAAGACACAGAGTTATGAAAATTCCCTCTAGCAGCACAATACCAGTGGTTATGCAAGCCATGACCTGGTATTTTTGTCAGAGTAGAGACAGCAAAACAGCAACACCTCAGTGGGCAGGTGCCAAAAGCCCCCCAGATCACATTACCTGGAGTATTTTGGAATCCTGACCTCCACAGGCAGGAGAACTGCCTCAGGCTCATCAGTTGATGTCACAGAAGTGCCATGCATCCTGCCCAGTGTACATCCCTGAGACAGGAGAAAGGAAGATGACAACCAGGACAACAGAAGCTGCTGCAGGTCTGAAGTGCAATGTGCAGCAGGAAGGGAGATTTCCTCAGTTCTGTACTCAAGATTAATGAATCTGTGAAACAAAAATAAAAGTTCTGCCAGTGGATGAAGCTGGACAAATGCAGTTCCAGGTGCAGAACTCATACTCATCTGTTGGGATCTGTGTCTCCAGCACCAAAACCTCATGCTATTTATCTTCAATAAATGTTCCAAGCCACCATCACCCATTTAACATGGGTTGCAAGGATTAACTGTGTGTGTATTGATTCTGCAGCCAGTATCTATTAAATTAATACCCCAGAATTTAATCTTGTTCACTGAGCAGTACCACAAGACTAACAGTATATTTATTAACAGAGGACACATCTGGTAATGGTTGTGCCCCTCCAGTGCTGAGTTTCAGGTTGCTGTGCCCTAAAGCATTTGTGCTTCTGCTGGAGTGATATGGCTGGCAACTGCAAAAGTCCATTTTGTACAAGCAATGCATATATGGAACAGAAAGAGATTAACTGTAATGCTTAAATGCTGCTAATCTTTAATCCCAGCAGGAATTTTATTCTTCCTCTATTTCCTCTCGGGGACACGTTCACGTTAGGTGAATCTTAGAAAGCTGCCAGCAAATAGAACCTTCACTAATGGACATAGATAGCTATAAACTTTGCTAATTGTAACCTTCCCCCTAAAATCTGAGTTTTTAAACCTTGAATGGAGACAACTGTTACACCTCAAAAGCCAGAAACACGGATTCCTTCTTCAGGATACTATGGGACTCCAACTCTTTGCTGCCCTTTTCGTGGCAAGGCAGAGGAAGCCCTGACTCATGTGCAGAGTCTCAACACCTCCTACAACGTGTCCAGATGAGCCCAAATGACAAGATGTCAACCAACCAACCAGGGAGGATTGCAAAGGGATACCAGAGTCAGGTAACTGCCCTTGGTTGAAGGAGGCACTTTTACAATAATGGTGGATTTCAGTATAGCAAGGGAGAAAAAACAAACACAATTTATTGAAGTTACCAGCTGATTATTCTCAC
This sequence comes from Heliangelus exortis, assembly GCF_036169615.1. Classification (NCBI taxonomy): domain Eukaryota; kingdom Metazoa; phylum Chordata; class Aves; order Apodiformes; family Trochilidae; genus Heliangelus; species Heliangelus exortis. Next base: position 1,175,378 of record NC_092430.1, on the reverse strand, counting down.
CCAGATGCACGTACCACAGAAGGCCATTTAGAGTGTCAGAATTGTCCCAAGAACAGAGTCTTTCTGCTTAAAGAATTCAGGAGTAACTCAGGGGAAAGGTTTGAAACAATAAAACCTGAAAAACTATTTTCCAGCATGAAAAACCCTTCATTTTTTGGCTTTCCAAAAGACCTTGTAATTTTGAGACCTTCTAATAGCAACTTTCCATGGCAAGAAGGGGAAAATCTAAGAAAAGCTGACAGTGAGAGACAAGAAAAATAGTTACAACATCTCAAAGGAGGAAAACTGGATCTGGATGAGCTAAGCAATGCAGAAAATCACAGATGCAGAGCATTACACCCTTGAATGAACTCACATTCACCAGACTGTTTTGTCTGCACAGCCTAAAGATCCCAGACACCAATGCCAGTAAAAAAAAGGGTGACTAAACACCCCAAACCAACACCCCAACGCCCTCTGACTGAACACCCCAAGCAGCAGCACTTGGTTAGAAAAAAAAAAATGAAGATGTTGCTTCTGTTCTAAGCAGGTTCCAGTACAAAAGATTCACTGTATTTTATTTTTGCCATTGAATGTTTAATATTCCTTCAAGAGTTCAAGGCATAAAGAAAACCAATCATGTTAGCCCATGAAGAACAGTTTTAAAATATTTTTACATTCATGAGCCAATTTTTACAGTGTGTATAAGAGAATATTAATATTTTATTTTCCATTTGCCTATGCACTGACACAGTGCCAGACACTGGCAAGTTCCAGCTTGCACACCCCCATCTGTGTGTACTAAACCTGCTCTGATCACTGCATCTGCTCCTCTCCACTTGGCTGGGTCTCCCATCCTGCAGAAGCAACCTGCAAAAAATCCCTTTCCATTCAGCAGTAAAAGCAGGAAAGATGAAGGTAAGAAGAATGATGTCCCAAAAGGAGCAATTTAGGCAAGCCTGTCACTGAATCCTGATCTTTATGTTGTCTGTGTGTGCCTGGCATTAGTAAATGGACTGGAAGCCAGGCAATAAGTTATCAGTAAATAAAGGAAGATGTGAAGCTTTCTTATAAGTCACTACAGTTTAGCTACCAGTTTAAATGCCTTCCAGAATCTCCCACAGTGATTTACTGCAAAGCGTGGTACAGACTAAAAAGGTTCCAAGAAAACACTCCTGCATCTACAGAAAACACCAAATTAGAAGAGTTCCTTTTCTCAGACTGTCAGCTTCACACCAAAGCATGCTGGAAACAGCACTCCACTGACACACAGGCTATGGCATTCCTTCTGCCCTTCAGTCCTTCCCTTCAAATCACATGTACTAAGGCCCAGGTGAGTCACCAGCATCAAGAAAAACAAGATTAAGCCTGTCACATCTTATCTGCTCCATGTACACAAAACCAGTTGCACAGCTCCAGGACAGTGAAACCATAAGGGTGTCATGGAAAGAAGCCAAATTTCTTTTTGCCAGATTTCCTTCAGTGAAAAATAATAGTAACACTATTTTCTTGCTTTTTTCTCAGCTGAAGTATCAGAAAAATCTCACCCCGTGTTTTCTACAAGGAGAATTTCACTCTGGTTTGCACTCCCTAGAACCCTGTGGATACAGCAGGATGCACCATAGCAGCTATTGCAATAATAATGCTTAAAACTCTTTACCAATCATTGCACTGAAATACTGCACAGTGGGAGATAAAAGCTTTCATATAGATGACCTAAATAATTCACTGTGAAGTAAATTATAGATACTTCCATTTCAAAATGGGAAAACTGATTCTGATTAGCAAATTGATGAGGTCATACATCCTCCTAGAAAAATATCTGTGTCCTCTGTCTCATTAAGTATCTATCAATCTGATGCTGGGATCCCCTTCCTCAAGTAAACAAATCCAGTTTACTTGTGGACAACTCTTCCCTTGCTCTGAATCTGCTACTTGTTTTGAAATCTTCAAGAAAATACAGCTCCAGTTAGGTATCTCCAAGTCAGTAACTCAGTTTCCCTCTCTTTAAATGAAGGCAAATCAGAGTAGCAGTAGAGCTGTCTGTAGTACACATTTCTACACCCAAATCACCTTTGTGTCAGCAACCACAGCAGAGCTTTTTAAAGGGCTTTTTATTCTCCTACCAGTAGTTGAAAATACAGATGAGACTGGTTTTCCATTTTAACTCCCTGCAAGCTTTATCTTAAGGCACTTGTGCTTCTGCTTCCAAGGATCCCTGGTTCTGTTGGCAAAACCCACTTGAAGAACAGCTAGGAAAGTGAGGATTGGAAAACAACCTGATTCCCTCCACATTTTCTATCTCATCTTTGGCAGGAGCTATTGCTGAAGCCCATGCTTTCCACTTCTTGCAGATGAATGAAAGAGCTGTAAGGATCTGGTCTGAGCAAACACACATGCTCATAGAAGGTTTCGTTGATAATCAGCATTATCCCAGGAAAATCTGCTTCTTTAGGGAGCCCTAAATATAAATGAAAACATAGTTTCCATATGAATCCTAACTTTGGTAAACTGTAAATGTCCATGATGGGTTTGAATTAATACCCAATTTCTTCTTGCAAGGACAGGATTCCAAGACTATAAGCATCAGCCAAAATTTTCAAACAGGAGGACTAAGGCACCTAAGTCCATCCTGAGCAGCTGATCATCTCAACAGTTCACAGTTCACTCTTAGGACCCTGAACTCAAAAACTGTGTAGGATTTTAAGTATTATGTGCAGTTCTCACCAGGAACAATCTTCAACTCCATTCCTGAGATGTCACAAATATCAAATATTCCTTTTGAGCTCAAGGGAGTATTAATGCTGTTTGCAAGATCTGAACTTGCTTATATTTTGGCACCTTCCTGATGAGGTAAAGAAAGTGACCTTTCAAAAGTTTCAAAAGTTCAGCTTTTGAAACTCTGAGGCCCTTGGCATCCCAAACACTTGAGATACATATATATATAGACACATACATATATATATATATATAGATATATACACACACCTTCCCAACAGGAAAGGGTCATCAGCTCCCAGGTTAAAAGCAAACAGAAATTACTTCATTATGGGAAAAAAACCCATACTTTTAAGACTGATTATTAGTAGGCAACTCACTTTGGGAAGCCTTCTACAACTGCTTTCACATAAGCAAAAGCTCGTTATACTACTTAATTTTCCAAGGAGCAAGGAGAAACATATCCAGAATGTTTGAAGAGTGGTACTCTCTCAGACAGGAGGAACTCCTATGAAACCAGTTTTACCATTCTGTCTTTCCAAAGGTAAGTATGGGGTGTTGTCTGATGTTCTTGTTTGGAGAACACAGGAAAGAGGATAAATTTATGCATCTGCAACATGAAATACCAGAGTTAGGCAGAATATTTCACATGTGTTAAACAGAGAGAAAATTGTATGGTGTTTATATTTCACTCAAATGAAGAGACTGTAAGGTAATCATTTTCAATTGGTGCTTGCTAGGAAAGGACCTAAGCTTGCAAGCAGGCCACTGACAGCACTGGCTAGGAAGTTTTCCTCTTAATCTTATTTTAACTTCAGTGAATTGGTTTACTTTTCATTTTTAGTTGTGTTCTGAATTGTGCCTCTTCTTGACTTAGGCTTTCCCCCAAGACTTCCACACAGAACCACACACAAGCACAGATAGAGTTTTGCATTTGGGGAAGAACAACACGATGTCCCAGTATAGGTTGGGGGCTGAGCTGCTGGAGAGCAGTGTAGGTGAAAGAGACCTGGGGGTCCTGGTAGACAAGAAGATGCCCATGAGCCAGCAATGTGCCCTTGTGGCCAAGAAGGCCAATGGCATCCTGGGGTGCATTAGAAAGGGGGTGGTTAGTAGGTCAAGAGAGGTTCTCCTCCCCCTCTATTCTGCATTGGTGAGGCCACACCTGGAGTATTGTGTCCAGTTCTGGGCCCCTCAGTTCAAGAAGGACAGGGAAGTGCTTGAAAGAGTCCAGTGCAGAGCTACTGAGATGATTAAGGGAGTGGAACATCTCCCTTATGAGGAAAGGCTGAGGGAGCTGGGTCTCTTTAGTTTGGAGAAAAGGAGACTGAGGGGTGACCTCATCAATGTTTTCAAATATGTAAGGGGTGAGTGTCAGGGAGATGGAGTTAGGCTTTTCTCAGTGGTGACCAGTGATAGGACAAGGGGTAATGGGTGTAAATTGGAGCATAGGAGGTTCAAGTTGAATATCAGAAAAAATTTTTTTACTGTAAGGGTGACGGAGCCCTGGAACAGGCTGCCCAGGGGGGTTGTGGAGTCTCCTTCACTGGAGACATTCAAAACCCACCTGGACACGTTCCTAGGGGATGTACTCTAGGGGGCCCTGCTCTGGCAGGGGGGGTTGGACTAGATGATCTTTCGAGGTCCCTTCCAACCCCTAGGATTCTAGGATTCTTTGACTTGCTGGTCCCTAAAAAGAGGAATTTTCCTTAAAGCATGAGTCAGTTTTAACTACAGAGGAAACATCTGGAGCAAGTGCTCCTCCACGGGCAGGTTTGGGACAGCAGGGAGCCTGGCAGAAAGGAGCTTGCCTGCCCAGGTGCTTTTGTGGTCCCAGCTGCATCACCACTCCCATTGCCATTTTGTTTGCTGTTAAGTTTCACTTATTCCACACAAGAAGAACACCACATAAGATGTTTTGTAAGCCTCTTTTATAGCTAATAAGCTTGGATCCAGTTTATATGCTGTACTTCTGGCTGCAGAGAGAGAAAAGCCAGATTAGAGGAAGCATGAAAGACAGACATATGGAAACTGAGGTACTCCGGGAAGAATGGGGATCTAATATATAAGAAACAGAAGAGAAGCAAAATAGGAGGCACTGGGAAGACCCTTAAGCAGAACAGTTGTGTGACAGTTATTTCACTCTATGCTAAGCCCAAACATGAAAATACTGATCAGATATAGCAGCTCAGGTAAGATGGGCAATGTCTAGTTTAACAATTCCACTATACACTGAGGAGCTAGAGAATTTTCCAAGCAACCCCCCAGCTGCACAGCAACCTGAAGATTTGTATCTTGGATTTGGGTATTTATTCCTACCTAAGATTTCTCTGGACCCAGCATTTGACTTTTGTGCTCCTGATTCATCAGCTTTTCCCCATGGATAACTATGGCTCCCTGAAGTGCCATAATAGAACAAAAACCACAAAGAATTCAAAAGGTCTGGCACCCTGTAACAGTGGAAGCACAGGAATTACACAGCAAGGTGTGAGGGCTCTGAGAACACTGTTAACCTCCATAGCTCAGGCCACCACAATACCAGGAAAATTAATGAACCCAAGTAGTAAAGCTAGCACCACACAGCTCTCTGGGTACAAGTTCTGAGACAGTGGATGGCCCAAGATCAACTCCAACTCTGTGACTCTGTTCAGTAAACACTGAAACTCCTAGGTTTGGCTTCAGTGATTATCTGAAACTCCTAACAGTAAAAGCACACATCACACCACAGAGTGAGGCATATGCTGGCACAACTTCATCCCAGCTCCTGTACCTGATTTCCTGCTGCACTCCTAGCACAAGTGCTTTTTCTTTGTTCCTTTTATTCTTCGTGTACAACATCAGGAAGCAGCTGTCCCTTTCTTTTATTTGTGATCCTACACTAGTTTTTCACCATAGGCTTTTTGTGTCCAGACACAGAAGTGGCTCCATACTTCAAAAAGGGAGGAGATGCAGTGCTGAGCTCCCTGCAGATACCTACCAACTTCCTCTTCTCTTCCCACCTTAGATTGCAGAAAATATGCCAGATCTGCAATGAGGGCAGCTCAGAGATTGCAAATACACCTTTCTGATGCATTACTGGATTTTTAAAGCCTAATATTTTGCTAATTTAGGAACCCAAGCAACTAATTGTACTGTGTCTAACTCAAACGGAGGCTGAGGATGAATCCTGTGGGCAACTGGGAAAGAACTTCCTCTGCTTTTATTGTGGGAAGGTTTACCCAGCTCTAACATCACTGGAGGGGTATCTGGTCAGGGAGGAAATTACAGCCATTATAATTAGCATCAAATTAGCTCCTCTCTCATCTCCAGCCAAGCAGACCCAGCACACTCCTTTTACCAGCTGCCCTCTGGTGGAACCAAGTTCTGCAGAGAAGCCTCAGGCAGGAGTGCTGGCTGGGGACTGGACACAGAGAAGGTGAAAACCACAACCACAACCACCCTCCTGCTTGGCTCCACCGGGAAGTCAGGATTTCCTTATGGATGGGCCACCTGCCAGTTAATCCAGAAGGGACAAATTTAGGGGGAACGAACCCTGAGCAGGTTTGCAAGGCCACCCCATGAGCATAGCACCTTCATGTGGTCACCTAGATTCTGACAAGTTGGTAGACTTGTCAGGTACAAGCTGTATCTGTGTCCAAGAGTTCTAAAACTTTGGGGAAAATCATGTCTGCAAAGCCTTAAATTAAGGTCTCCATGTTAATCAGAAAAGGACTCTCTGGTTTGAATTATTATAATTAAATTTTTATAATATATTTTAATTTTTTTTTTTTAATAATATATTTTTTCTTACTGTCTTCTCTCTGAGTTCAGCTCCATGCAGGTACCACTTAATCCTCAGAGAAACCAATGAACTCTTTCATTGGGCAGCTCCATGCTTGGTGCCTCAAGCTTGTGGTACTCACCAGCTCATCCCCCCTGCACACAGGTGAGGGCTGGAGGGTCAGGTGTCAGGAAAACCACAGAAACATCAGACCCAGAGCAGAGGAAGCAACAAAACACAGCCTGGTAACCCTGGCATGCCAGGCCTGCAGGGAAAAGGTCCAGCCATGCAAGGCAAAGGGATGCTTGTCCATAAAAAAGCACAGGTAACCAAGCAAGAGGCTCAAATTTAGCACAGAAACATTTAAGCCAAGACATCAGGAAAATTTTCCTAGCTATAAGGTGAATTAGACCACGGAATAATCTCCAGGTGCTGGATTCACCATTACTGAGGTGGTTTATGCTTGGTCTAGAGAAGTCACACAGGAGCCCAGCTCCCTGCTCCAAGCCCAGCATCACACCCCCATGGAACCAGCACCCTCCCAGGGTCCACCCAGCCAGAGCAGCTCTTTGGGGGGCTCAGTCCTGCTCCTCTACTTTCCTTGAGGCCCACATGCCTCATGAGCTTCCCCTCCAGGGAAACATCCAAGAGTCTGCTGGGAATTGTGCCTGGGTTTTGCTGCTGCAAAAAAAAAAATAAAAAAATTGTCCCTTTCTGCTGGGCTGTCTCAACACTTTGCTCCACTCTTGATTATCTGGGAAGGCCCCTTAAACCTCTGGGTCTGGGAATGGCCTCAGTGGGAGCTGTCACCTGAATGTCCCCACCAGGGTGCCAGATGTGCTGTGCTCCTGAAAAAACTGCTGGGAATGAAACTTGGGCCAAATGTTGGTGCCTTAGCTATGCAACAGCAGGGAAGAAGCTTGCACCAGAGTTCTACCCAGGGAATGAGACTTGTGTCTGCAAAATAATCCTACACCCTGTCTCCTTCCTGCTTCACCACACCTCAGGCTGTTGGAGGAATATAGAACATCTTTGAGCTGCAGTGCATCTCAGACATGGGGAGTTATGCTGTACATGCTTTGGGGGGAGGGGGACAGAAGGACTGTCAGAATAAAGCATTAACATTTAGTTTTGAAGACAGAGGACCCAGTTTGCACTGGTGTCACCAGTTACCAGCAGTGCCACAGCTCCTGTCCTGCATCATGGTGGTGGGCTGTTCCCTGCACCACCATGAATCCCTGCACTGTTCTGGGAAGTGGTGTCCTACATCCACTTAAGATACCTACACCAAAAAGACAAAAAAAAAAAAAAAAAAAGTAGTAATACTGCATTTCCTCCCTTTGTGAATGGTATGGAGCACTTTAGGATCTACATGTAAAAAACCTATAGTGAAAAACTACTGTAGGATCACAAGTAAAAAAGCAACATGTGTTCATACAGTGCCATAGAACTGAATGGGCAGAGCCATGCAAAGCCAGAGGTCAGGCAGTGTGTGGGGAGAGGGAGCAGGAGTGACAGATGGGGGCTGCTGTGACCTCTGTATTCTTTCCCCCCCATGGCTTTATGTGCATGATCAGTGTTCTTGCAGCCTGTGAATGCAGCTCAGAGCATGAGTTCAAAACTCTTCATTAAAACCTCCTCCCTGCATGGACTCCCCCAGTCCCATACAAGCCTGGGCTGTCTCACTGCCCTTCCTGCCCACTCAGAGCTCCCAGAGCCACGTCCCTTTGGACACAAGAGTTGTCACACAGATGTCTAGGATCAGGAGGGACAATTTCCACATTTGCCCTCATTAGCAGAGGGGCAGAGCAAAATCCAACCCATGTGGCTTGGGCCCTCCTCTGAACTTGGTAAATTTTAAAATTTAGCAATATCACACTTGCCTGCTGGCCCCCTCCACCAAAAAGCACTGGTGTTTGCCAGGCTCTGGATCTTGAACAGTTACCTCAATCCTTCCTTACCTGCCCTTCCCCAAACACATGAAGCCTGGCTGGGGGACAGGTAGGACCTGGTTTCCTTTCCTGGTGGTTTTCTGGGGGTGTCTGTCTTCACTCTCCTCCATTTGGAAGACCTGAGCATCCCTGGGAGTTTCAATTAAATAAATGTACTGCTGAGATAGAAGAACTCTGTTTGACATCACAGACTCTGGAAATGATTTTCAGCAGTATTTCTTCAGGATTTCAGTTGTCCTGGAATCCTTCACAGAGAATGGATTTCAAGTACATTGCTTTCATAGAAGATTTATCCAAATCTCTCTTGATACTTAAAACATGTGGAAGCTTATCAATGAAGAAGTAAATCCTATACTTGTCTGCCACACCTTCTACCTGACTAGAAGTGGGATGAATATTTTCAGATTTGGTTCTTTCAAGACCTTTACAACTACACTGTGAAGTGATAAAGGCATTTAATGGTTTATATTATTTCAGCTTTTCATGTTGGCATTATATGGAAATCTTTCAAGTAAGCTGCCCCCAGGCCTTCACACAACACTTTTAAAATCTACACACAGAACTCTGTAATGTATCAACAAAATTCCCTGCCACATAAAGCCTTTACACCAAACATGGCAAGAGTACTGAGGAAGGAAAGAATATTTTTTTCACCACACGTCTCCAGCAGAACCAAAGAGCATGACTCAGTTTCTCCCCAGTCCTTGGGAGCACAAAGAAGCCTGGCTTGCATTCTGGGCAATAAAATGGACTCACAGCATCACCACAATGAGCCCTTCAATAGCCAGCACTTCCTGTTAGGCTGTTACAGGGAACACAGGTTTACCAAGCAGCTAATCCTTGATAATGAAAGGTCTCTAACAAAGGCATCTTTCCAGGGAGCCTGGGCACTTTCACATGAGCAAGAAGTGAATAGACAAAGTGGTTCAGGAAAGATGCCAAACAGTAGCTCATGCATTGAAACACAAAGCCCTGCAGTCTTCTGAGAGCTAGAGAGAAAAAATACACCAGTGTTTTGAGGTTTTGCTTGTCATCATAGTTACTTTCCTTCACATAATTTCATGAACACAGTCTTCAAACTATAAACTATACATACATTTGTCTTTTACGTTTCACTTGCAAATAAAAATCAGTCTCTGCATTGCCTCAACCCACTCCCCATTTGAGACAGAGGTTTCCTCTCTTTGCTGTGGGCCTCTCCTGGACATATGCCATTTCTCCTACTATCAGTGCCTAAGCAACTGTAACACCATTGACTGCTACCCCTTCATTTCCTCAGGGCTTTGTTTTATTTTGGTATTTAATAGGCTGACAATTGGATCTTTTCCTTTTAGGATCTATTTTAAGAAGGCTTAATTTAATCAGATGAAATGAAGCATTAAGGTCCAAGATAAGTATTTTCCCTTTAGAACTGCAAAGGCAATGCCTATTATTTGGATTGGGGTAAAGAGCATCAGGATTAACATTAAAACATGAAATATGGAAACAGCTTTTCACCAGAAAGACCTGGCAAAACAAATTTGGGGTGGCTGAAGAACCCATTCACAAGGACAAAGAATGTGTAGGGAGGGCTGGTTTGAGGCTGGCAGCTCAAGGTATTTATAATAGCCCTTAATGCACAGAGGAGCTCTGGGAGCTCCATGTCACCTTTGTCACCTTCCCTGCTACCAGTGAAGGGAGCAGGAGAGCACAAGCATGTGTGTGTTGTACCCCCTTGTAAAAAAGCAACTTCACCAAGCACAAAGCAATTTGGGCCTTAGCCATCCATCTTTTTTTTCTTTCCCCCCCCCCCTTTCTGTCCAAGGGAAGATGAACATTGTGTGGATTTCACTGGAAGCATCTGTCCCTCCATCCCCTGTGCATGGTGGGACAGAGAAAGGGAGCTTGTTAGGAGGAAGATAACTCCTGTAAGCCAGCTCTGAAAACCCTTGAAGCAGAGCTCCAGGCTGATGGCTCAGCTCTGAGGACTCTGACACTACTCCTCATGCTGGTTTGTATGGCAGTCACTTTAAAGAAGGATCTTTTGTGTTGCTTAGCTTGGGTTTACATCAGTGAATATTCCAGCAGAATTAGGCAAATCACAACTTTAACTTGGAAAGTCACTGGCAATGCCTCTGCAGTGGTTCCTCCTTGATAGGTGCCTCGGTACCCAGTGCCACCAGAGGGCAAGCTGCCCCTGCTCCAGCACCACTGCAGGCTTCCCATTTCCTTCAAATGCAGCTGAGCAAAGATGTTTCTGGATTGGGTTGGAGGAAAGGCAGTAACCTGCCTGTGGGACCTAGAGCTAGGGAGAGAAAGATGAACCAAGAATAAAAAATGTCCCTCCAAATCAGGTCCCCGTTTCAGTCCACATTGGCCAAGACCTTGCTAAGACCTTCTCATTTTTTCTTTTTCTAAATTAAATTCACTAAGACTTGCAGTGGAAAGCCAACAAGATCTGTTTGGGGCCTAAGATCTGAAAGTCTGTGATCTCCATATGATACACCAGAGGTTTTTGTGCTGAACACCCATCCCTAACATGGTGCTGGTGATGTGAAGCTTTGCCAGGAATTACAGCTACTCTGCCAGAAAAGCTCCAGCTGGTGGCAGAAGGTCCCTCCTGGGCTTTTCTAGCAGTCAGTTGACCTCTGGGCTGAATCTGCAAAGTGCCTGGAACTTGGATGCTAGAAACCACTCAGCACCCTTCAGCTCCATATCCCCCACATTTCTTCACTGTCACCCAGGGGTACAGGCCATGAGTTTGCAAACCAGGGTCTGCAATGTGTCTACTTCATGACAGAAATGTACAAAATTGCATTAATGCTTCAACTAAACTTAATACAGCAGAGATTACAACAGGTAGCTCAGGCTGGTTAAGAACAACCCCATTAGTCCAACCAAGATGACTCTATCCATGCCTTAAAAGCCCAAAGCAAGTAAGTGAGACTGAGGTCTCAACTCTTCCACAAGATTCTCTACTTATTACAAAAAAAAAAAAAAAAAAAAATCAATATCTAAATGACTTTGAAGGTCCAGGACAGAGAATGTAAAATAAGGCAGGCAAAGAAGGTAAAAGAAGGCTTACCATCAGACCCAGTAGGATTTCTGCATCCTTTAAAACTATGAGAAGTTGAACATTTGGGGGTCCTCTCCTTCTTGTCTATTTGTCACAATAAACTAATTGAACCAAAGAAATTATATAATTTTCTCTTTTAAACTACATGAATGGATAATCCTCATTTGCATTCAGCAGGCTGGCACAGACCATTTACCAGCTTGATGGATATTACATATAATGGTCTCTTTTTTCTTCAGCTCCACTATCCAACTGTTGAAAGAGTCTTTACACATTATAATCTGTTACTGAAAGACAAAAACTAAACAGACTGAGGTTTTGCATCTATGCAGCATCTCTGTGCTCTGCTGAGCAAGTTTGTTCCCCAAGAGCCAGCACTGATGATGCCTCCTTCCCTACAGATTTTTGTCCCCTAGTACAACCTCTGCTCACCATATTAGCTCTGTTCCAACCCTTACTTCTTACACATTTGTAAATACAAAAATGCTGAAAGGCCAGATGGGGCTTGGGAATAAAAACAGACAATGGGGGGGTTTCCTTGGTAAAAGCACTGATTTGAATGTTTCTCTTTTTCCCAACCACCAGTGCTCATAAAGATGGCTGGAAGCCTTGATACTTCCACCTTTTTCTTTTTAAATTTGATTAAAAACTGTAAGTAGCTTCAAAAGTTATATGCAGGGAGGCAGGAAGACAGACAGACATAGGTCTCTCAGTTGCCTCATTCCCTTAGGAATTAAGCTAAAAACTTAATAAAAAGTGATTCTGTGGTCCTTCACCTTTTCAGGAGCTGGAGTGTTACCTCTGGTACAAACACATTCCTTGGTTGCCTGTTTTGGGACAGTGAGGATTCCCAATCACCCACTCCTTTCACAGATGTGATGTGGGCAAATTCTGATTTGAAATCATACTGGATCAGGTAAAACAGAACAGCTGATGGGACCCCAGCTTCTCTGGGGACCTGTTCACTTTGTCACTTGGAAGAAAACACAAAATTAAGTCAGGCACTGGACAGGCAAAGAAGAGGCTGTATAGAACCAGGTACAAGAAAAAAAAAAAAAAAAAAAGAAAGAGGCTACAGTGGTGCAAGCTCAAGTGTCAGAGTGTAAACAGGGGCTTACTGTTGAATAATACATCTGCCTTATATCTACTGGTTTGAATGGATGCCAAGGAAAAGCCTGGGTTTGAGTCAATTTAAACTGAAAACAGTAATAGGAAATAAGGCTGTGAGTTGTTTTCAACCTTTGGGATTCATTCGTTCCTAAAATAAAGGAAATACTACATGGGTGTTGGGTTGGCTACATTCAGGTCCTTGGTCTGCCTCAAACATCTGAATAATAGCAAATAACTCTGTATCCAGCCCTCAGTCTGCTGGATCACAAAAGATACAGCAAGACTTGAATTCAAGGAGAAGGCACTCTAGCACCATGGGGATAAGTTCTATTTAAAAAAAAAACAACAAAAAGCAATCATATTTAATGGAAAAGATAATGCTGACCTGACCCTGTAAATTGTGCTCCCTGAAAGGTCTCTCCTCCAACCTGTTTTGGGTTTTGTTCTTTACAAAAAAACCTTGAGTGTTTGCAAAGTAACAAATCCTTTACCATTCTCCTCCCTTTGCAAGCAACACTGTCATCTTCTGAGTGCTTCTTTTCCATGAAAGTTAAGGCAAGCTATCAAAAACCTAATGGCAAATTTACTACACACCAATGCCACGTTTAGAATAAGGTTGATCAAGACACAAACTGCAGAGTAAGGATATCAGGTATAACCTTTGCATGCTACCAAACACTTCTCACCAGTGCACTCTTTCTACAACAGCCTCTGAGATACCAGAAGGAAAGCAAGTTAATTGCAGAAAAACAAATCCAGAATCTATTTTTGCTTTCAGGGACTGCAGGGACAGAAAAAAAAAGAACATTATGCTTCATCAGCTTGGGAGAAAATACAATCTTTGGAACAAGTCCAACATAGAAGGCAGCAGGGATCAGTAGCACCTTCATGATTATAGTTCAGGCAACAAACACACAAGACAGATAAATTAGGGGGCATTTTACAGGTATTTAGTCAAAGATAGGAACCCAGAGATGACAGCATTTGATGATAGAGGGTAAAAGCTCACCTCTGTCTAACAGAAATACATTTCATTTGTAATGTGGAATGCTGACTTGTGCACAAACAGTGCCTAGGGGCAGGAATTATTGAAAATACTTCCTGGATAATCACTTTAGAGGTAAGTACACAGCAGTGTCTGAACTGCACTACCTGCTACTAATGTCTGCATGGCCTCCCATCCAACTCTGGATGCTGGAATTCTATTACTTCCAGATGGCAGTATATTGAGGTTATTTTATGGAGGTCCATGGAGGTTCAGTGACCACAGCTGTGTCTTCAATATGAACAGACTCACTGGGTCAGAACCACACCAAAGCAGTCTGTAGACTGTTAGCCCTGCAACCTACATTTGCTCTGAGAATCTGCATAGCCCCAAAGTTGATCCATTACTTTGCATCTGTGTTCTTTAAGGGAGGGATTTTCAAAAATGCAAGGATAACATCCTCAGTAAAAGCCTTCTTGATCTTTCAAAATTTTATTTGATACCCACAAATTCCAAAAGATATTTCATTTGCTACACTGCAAATATGAGAACTCATGCTCTGCACCCACCACCTGTGTAGGTCAGTCCTACAGTTATTTTGACTGCATGACCACACTGACTTGGGGGATTTTACAACAAATCTTTTCAGTTAATCTCTGTGTATTTTATTCCATGTTTGCTGCCAAGAGAAGCACATACTCTTTCTCCACTAAAAAACATGCTTGAAACAAACACATGCTTCTCATACTCAACCCAATACACACTCAGGACATCATTATTTATAAAGACATCTTTCCTTTCTATTATTTTAAATGTCACTGTGAAGCTAGAAGGCATGCCTGGCATAACGAGAATCCAGAAAGGAAAATGAGAAAGTATTTTGTGGTTAAATTTCACTTGCCAAACATATGAGAGAGCTTTAGAGGCATTCCCCACCTCCTTGGAGGTTTTTTTATACAGTATTTCACAGAGGTCACTGCTCTTTAATGCACTGGCTGTCCCCACACCCCTGAGAGGACTCTGCTTCCCAAGAACTTGCTACGTCCCAAAGCACAAGTGATTTGAGCTCTAAGAAAAGGAGATGAAGAGGACAGATGTTTGTGCTGCAGGAAACAGCTCTGCTGGCAGCTGGAAAGCTCTACCATTCCAACATACTTACATTTCTCCATCTGCTGCAATAGCTAGAAACACATTCAACTCAGTGGTTCCCTCTAGGACTGCAATGGTCACTATATGGCAATATAAACAGGAGAGGAAGAGTTCTGCCTGGCAGAGGAATGAGAACAGCATGGTCTCTGTTACATTCTCCTTTGCAACACACTGATAATATTCTCTGACCAAGGTGTAGTATTTGTCTTTCATCTCATTCTTTCAATATATCTCAGGTGCATTTCAGAGGACTGCAAGCCAAACTGCACATCAGCACTGCCTGCTCTGAGCTATCACAAACCCCTCTCTGAGGGCTCCTGCCCCCTGAGCAGCAGTACAGCCTTTTTGCAGAGAACAGCCAACCCAGCAACCAGTGCCAGCAGGCTGACAAGGGACATCAGGAGGGAAGTACATCCTGACTAACAGGATGATGCTACGTGGAGTCACCCTTACCTCCTGCCAGGGACAGCTGAACAACTGTCTCTCCATTTTCATTTTTACTTTAACTCCTGATTTGTGCTTCACCAACTTTCTCTAGCAGACAGACCCATCATGACAGACCCAGGCCGTTCAGCCTGGAGAAGAGGAGGCTCAGGGGAGACCTCATCACTCTCTCCAACTCCCTGAAAGGAGGTTGGAGCCAGGGGGGGTTGGGCTCTTTTCCCAGGCAACTCTCAGCAAGACAAGAGGGCACAAGAGGTCTCAAGTTGTGCCAGGGGAGGTTTAGGTTGGACATTAGAAAGAATTTCTTTCTGGAGAGGGGGATCAGCCATTGGAATGGGCTGCCCAGGGAAGGGGTGGATTCTCCATCCCTGGAGATATTTCAAAAGAGCCTGGATGTGGCACTCAGTGCCATGGGCTGGGAACCATGGGGGGAGTGGATCAAGGGTTGGACTTGATGAGCTCTGAGGTCCCTTCCAACCCAGCCAATTCTAGGATTACACCACATGCCTCCATCAGGAAGACAGGGAGTTGACAGGAAAACCCCTTGGCTAAATAAATTCCAGTTAATGCCAGCTTGGCATTTCTCACATCCCTGTCATCATCTCTCTGCTATGTGCTGATCACTGGACAAGATCACACAGCTGGCAGTGGCCACAGAGCTGGCTCCTGAGCTACCAGTAGGAAATAAAGGCAAGGCCATCAGCAGATGCCAAACCACTCTGAGATGTCCCAAGACACACCAGTGCCAGGTGCTAGACAGCTATGGTCTATGGTTTGTTCCAAAACCAGTGAATATTGCCACCCACTGCAGGAACCTGTGCTCTGTCTCCCCAGTCCTTAGTACCACAACACTTTCTATCAAATCAGAAGCAGACAAACAGCTCTGCTCTCCATGCAGCAGCAGTTCCTCCAGAGCTAAAGGCAGGGAAAGAAAAGATGCTCACCTTCACTGAGTTCATAACTTCTGCTGTGCTTTGCTTTGCCTTGGTGCCTCTGTTCCAGTCAGACAGAAGCATCTAGCCTAAATTTAGTGGTGTCTTTAGTCCAAGCCAAGGAAAGACAAAGAGAATAAAGCTTGAGAACTACTGACTTTCAATCCACTTACTACAAGCAGAAAGCTGGACATTAAGACTACCCATCAGCTGCAAGTTCAATTCTTCTGCCAACAGAGTCACTCTAAGGTAGATGGTGACAGCAGAGTGCAGATGCTGCACTTTAGAGAGGGTACTAACCTGAACTCAGGAGTTTAATGGAGGTAAAGTGCTAATTTCTCTGCCAACTGTCTTTCTTTCACCCATCTGTGTTAGCTCCTGCTCCCTGTTCCCCTCCTGTGAGACCCCAGCCCTTGGCTTTTTGACCTGTAATCTCTACTGTGCCTGTTAAAGCCATATTTACAATCAGAGCACAGAAATCAAACTAAACAAAAGAATTGCTTTAGGAAGTCTGTTATATCACTCTAGGTAGCTGGCATATCACTCAAAAATCTTAGTGTTTAGATTTCAGGATTTATCTCAGTCCACTCCTGCTGTGTTGATGACCAAATATACCCTTAGGCAGACAATTCACATTTAGGAGAGAGACTTTGCTGTATTTTTGCTAGAGGAACTTCAGAACAGCGGGCAGGGACTGTCCCACACAAACTTCACCATCCTCCCCTCTTGTTCTAGAGAAGAGAAACTGCCTGTGGGTACACTCTGAGCAGAGCAGCAACAGCTGGAACCTTGCACTGGGTTTTATTTGTCCACAAATCTCTCTGTACATTTGCCTGCCAACAGAATGGAATATGAAAGTATGGCTCTCCTTTTCTGTGTAAGAGGACAGGATAGGTCAGCTACAGCTCTGTAAAAGATGTGGGATTTTGTAGAGCAGACAAAGACTCAGTGTAACTCAACTAACTCAGCAAAGTCAAATGCAACAAACACTTAAAGTGCCACAGCTTGCAATCATTAGAAATATCCCAGAAATCAGAAGGGCAAACCACGTATAAACAAAAATCTGGCAGTGAGGAAATAACCCCCTTTCCAAAGACTGTTTTGACACCTGACAACAATCTATTCAGATCCTGAAAGGCAACCTCATTTCCATCCCAGTACTCTGTCCTCTTGAGACCCTGGAATAGGGAGGTGGAACAGTAGTCAAGCAAAGAGCCTGCAAAGTGACACACAGTCCTGGGGAGTGTCCTTCCAGGGATAATCAATGGCTTCCTAATGAGCAGCCCACTCTACTGAATATTGATTAGGTAGTACTGGCAGGGCTCTGCTGCCAGGAGGTCAGCACTCCTGCCAGCTGCCTTGTTTGAACACAAAGGAGGCCCCAGCAAAAGGCAAACTATAAATGGCAAGTTTTATATAAGAGGCACCATTCAGGCCCTCAGTAGAGGAAAAAAACCCAAAAGTATGGCCACAGCAAAAGCAAGCACAAAGCATCCATCCTGCTAACTTTTGTTATGATACTTTG
Organism: Heliangelus exortis; assembly: GCF_036169615.1. Taxonomy (NCBI): domain Eukaryota; kingdom Metazoa; phylum Chordata; class Aves; order Apodiformes; family Trochilidae; genus Heliangelus; species Heliangelus exortis. The sequence goes on along the minus strand of NC_092430.1, from coordinate 1,157,769 downwards.
CTAGGAAGGGCTATCCCAGGCTTGCCCTAAATCAGCTTGTTTTAGAGATCATCATTTGCAAAACTTCAGAATTCTATGAGTTGCAGCAGGTTCATCTTCCCTAAAGATTTCACAAACATTAAATGGGGTGATTTCAGAGACATCTGCACTCAGAAGCTGTTTCTGTTATACCTCAGTAGATGCAGGGTTTGTTTATGCATTTCAAGGTGATCCCATATGCTTCTACCTAGGCCAGCTCTAAGCACATCACATTTGTGAAGCAGCAAAGCTGTGTTAGTATCCCATCCCTCTCACAGACACTCTGTTCTCACTGACTCATTCAGTAGATGTGGGTTTAGGATTTTAGTATCCTGTTTTTTTCTATAGATTGTTAGATATTGCTTTGATAATTACAAGTATTGGTAGATACACACAGAACTTAAACTGCTGAGGAAATTAGCTGTTAGTGACTAAAAGATTATCCTACCTTTTTAGAAGCAGAGAGTCTTTTTTCATAGGCTTTCTGTGGAAAAAGAAATTGTGACAGTCAGGGAAAAGAGATCTGGAAACTGTGTTCTTAGAGAAAAAAAAAGAAAGAAAAAGAAAAAAAGGGAGAAAAGAAAAAAGTTCCAGTTCCTGCCTGGTGTAACTCATCTGACTTCAGTAGGGCTGTCCCAGGGTAGATTCCTCCCTCTGTCTTTGCCAAAAAGAGAACAACAGGAGCTAACCAAAGGCATTTGGGTTTGCATTTCCTCAATGAATCCCTTCATTATACTCTCGTGATAGAGAAGCTGTAAAGAAGCTGTAAACAAAGGCACTTCATGATGTTGCATTGTGCTATCCATAATTATATTGCCTGTGCTTCATTAACATACATGCTTCAGGGCACATTGCAAAAGCTTTTTCTGTATCCAGGACCCTTTCTGAGAGGGTGGGTTAAATGAAAAAAAGAAAAGGAATAAGCTAACAGTTAAAATAGAAAAGGGAAAACTACATTACTGAGCAAGGAGTTCAGCATAAGAGGGATGAGAGGAGGTTTTATATACACACACACTCTGAAAAAAAATAAAGATATAGTAAAAATCCTTCCTAGCAGTATCCCAGTTAGTTTTATGCTTTAACCTTTTCACTTACCCTTTAAGATTACAACCCCTCTAAAACAGTAATCATGTTTATACAGTGCTACCACATTAAAGTCTCAGTCTGGATGGAGACCCAGAAGAACTTCTCTAAAAAGGTTCTGTTTGGAAGCTCTCTGAGACAGACTTTATATAAATGGCTCCACTGTGCTCTGCCTTCAGAGGGATGGAAATCAGGTGCAACTTCCTTGCTTGGAATCATTAGAAAATTCTGGTGTCAGATGACAAGTCCTAAATTCTTTATTTCTTAGCAGATTAGCTTGGGGTGATTGCCAGTGCAAGGTGCAAGTCATTTTGCCTCTGAACATGGCCTTAGAACCTCTTTGCTTTAGAACTTAGCCAGCTGTTGCTAAAGGGGTCAAAAAATGAGTGAACTTGCTCTAAACTTTGCATTGGAAATGAGAAGGTAAAATAAAACTTTCAAGTTGAGGGGTGTGCCTCAGGACATTTTCCCCATCTCTGACAACTAAAAAATAAATAATTGGTGTTCTATTCTAAACAGTGCTCCCAAACTCTTTCCCAGATTTCCTTTTCTATATATCTGAGGACTTCTCATTTCTCACAGAAACAATATGATCCTTAAGATTTGGAAAAAGACCCCCAGCTCCAGCAACACTGTAGGCAATGCATCATGCTTTCACTCACAGGAGTAAAATCCCTCCATCCCAAAAATTCACTGAGGTTTGTAATGACACCAACACATTCTTAAAGATTTCCCAAAGCCAGATGAAAAGTTGCTTTCTTTTTCTAAAGAAAGTTAAAAAATAATTAAGAATAATTTGAAAAATTTACCGTGGTCCTGTAAGTGGCACAATTCCAAGTTTAGATTCACAAATTCCATAATGTGCCTCTGTTTATTAATCCAAGATGCATATATACACATATACAGATACTTGCAATTCACCAACTTCACCAGGATTTGCACAACCACTGGTTCCAGCCAGGCTGCTGTTCATCCTGTTAGTAGTCCCCAGCACAAACAAACATCACTCCCACCCAGGATTGCTGAACATCAGAAAATGAAGTCAGAAGTGCCATTCTCCCAGGACCACCAGGAATTTGGAAGTGAACAGGATGAAAAAGAGTAGATCCATAATAACAAACCTTGTTTCAGGAAGACTGGAAATACTGTGACATCACAATGAGGTCACTTTTTTTTAAAAATAGTGTTGCTACCATGTGTTGTCATCCTCACCTCCCTAACAAAGTGGTACCCAAGATGAGACACTTTCTAAAATTCACTGATGTGCTGTGAGAAGCCATGGCAATCCAACAGCCAGTTGTCTTGTCCTCAAGAGAGGGGTAAACCCAGGTTTTCCAGAACCACTCCACCATTTAAACCACTCAAGTTCCCAATATGCCTTTTTTTTTTTTTTTTTTTTGAGGTTCTTCCTTGTTTCCAGTGTGTTTTGCTGATGTCACTTCCCCTGTACTCTATTTCTGCCAAGCATCCCTGTCTGGTTATGTTTGTGGGATGTGAAATGAAAGGCTATACTTTTCAGGTGAACACAGTTATACTCACAGGACTTTAGGATTTTTATCTAGATCAAGGAAAGAACAAAAGTCAATCCCACAGCTATTATTATCAGCATCTTTCATAAGCTGATACAAGTTCTAAACCACTTGCAAGAGGAGTGACAAGTTCAAAGATGAAGGATTCATTGAGAATCTTCCATTGCAAAGTGACATTTCAGTTTTCATCAGCACCTCTTTTAAACTCAGACTCTTGTGGAGTCACTTGCCTCCAGGAGCTGGGACTTCAGGGGATTAAAATCCAATATCAAAACTTTACCTGCTGACATTAGAAAGCTGTTTTCTCTTGAGTATTAACATTTCTTCTGCACTCTGCTTTAGCACCCACGCACTTCTCACCACACCTTAAGGGCCCAGACTCATTTTCAGTAGGTTGAGACAGGCTACCAAGCTCTACTAGGGTTGTCCATTTTCCTAATAGGATTATAGCAAATAATACCAAAAGAACAAAACAGTTATTCATATGGAAAGAACATTAATCCTTTCTGCCTGCCCCACCCCTTCACTTCCTGTTTCACCTCAAAAGCTGTCTGCTTTGGCACCACAGAAACATTTTTAAAATGCTTCCAAATACCAGGACCATGCAGAAAAATACCCCCCATGCAGAAACACAGAGAAAAAGTATAACTAAGACTTTATTCTCTCTCATGTAATCAATACAGGGCATTTATATTGCTTTTTGGGGAATCCCATCAAACAAAATTACCAGAAGGTGAAGAAAATGCAGATGAAGCTATAAAGCTGTACCTTTTATACTGTTAATTTTTAAGTCTCATACAGTCTTACTAATCAGGTGAAGTCTTACTAATCAGGTGAACATTTGAGTATTCAAATTTGAGTAATTGAGCATTACCTTTGCAACACAATTTACTAACCCAGCTTTCCATCTGTTGTCCAATCTCCAGATTCATAACACCTGTACAGAATTAAGTGGATGTAATCCAGACCTTGCCTGAGGTAGCTGATTCTGATTATTGTAACAAGGAGGGGCTGCTAGAATGGCTGAAGAAAATAGCAATGGTGACCTCAGCTTAAGTTCAGACATCTGGACACTGAAACCAGTGGCTGAGGGTGGCAAATTCCCATTGCACTGGGACTGTCCCTGGGGCAGCAGCAGTACAGGCTGGCAGAGTGTGGATAGGAAAATCTGGAGTGGTAAACCCAGGTATTTCTTGAACATCTGCCTGTGAACTTGAGTTGGTACTCAGAACTTTCACCTGAACCATAGTAAATAATTTTGTCTTGATTCCACTGCTACCTGGAAATCCTCAACTCCAACACTACAATCTCATCTACCGCTCATGGCCACAAAAGGTGAGCTACCAAGGATTATCCTGCTCTTCTCTTTTCTAGAATAAAATGAGTACTCTTATAACATCCAGAATCAAAATTACACTTTTCTCTAATCTACAAATAAATCCGATGATTCCATCCAGAATCAGAGCTGAGAGTTAAAGAAAAAATCTGCTTTTACCTCCAGAAAAAATGTGACAGGACTAGGAAAACAGAAAGGGATACCTTGCTTTTTTGTTTCCTCATTATCCATATTATTCCACATTACTTTTACAGGAATTGGGGTAGTAGGGTTGAAGGTCAATGGCCATACAGAGAATAGTTTTCACACCGAGACACACTCTTCCTCAGTACAAATACAAGTTTGCAAATAACTCAGAAAAGTGTGGAAATAATACATTTGTTGACAGCTAGAAGTTCAAATTTTATTTTGCTCCTTGGTCCTGACTGGCAGAGCTGCCCTGCCCAAGCATTATTGCTATTATTTACATACTGTGCTATCTATAAAAATCTTATTCAAGGTTTGCTTTTGTTTGTCACACTACAAATTCTTCAATTTTTCTCCAGTTCCATAAATGTGTTGTGCTTGAAGCAGCAAGTGGGAGGGTTGATTTCTGTCCAACACTACATCTACTTGTCTCCCAACAGAAAATACCAGGAGGAGAACACAAGTGCAGCACCTTCACAGATGTCTGGAGACTTTCTAGGAAGAGCATCCAAAATTCCACAGTGCCCAAGAGAGTGATTTGTTCTCAGCTATTTACAGGTTCTTAACCCACCCTGTGTACTCTACTCGTAATGCAGGATTTCAGTAATTTTTTTTTTACACCTAATCTTGAACTCCTGCCCTGATTCATGAGCACCAGTACCACAGAAATCTGCATGTTAATTTTTTAATGGCAGACACTAGGCTTAAGTTAATTATATAAAGAAATAATGCAGCTTTTATCAATAGTGGCTTTTGAGAACTGTGACAGCAGAGAAAGAGTTCCATAGACAGTTTCACACATTTCTACACCAAATGAAGGTGTAGAAATTTTAAGAGAATGAGGCTGCAAAAAAGGGATGTGGTTGGCTTTTCCAGCAATCATTCTGCAGGCTTTAAAATGTGTCCAAACTGTTCTGCACATCAGTCCTTCACAGCCTGCACTCAACATTGGTTATAACTCAGAGCTGGATTCAGGAGATGGCTTGATGAATACTAAAGACACAGGAAAAAAATTCAATTCTTGGCCTTTTGGAGAAAGAAAAGGAGGAAGTCAAACTCCACAGCATTTGCTGAATTATTTACACTGCTCACAAAGAACTGAATCTCTGCCTAGAATGCAAAACCAATCTCAACCAAGCTGACTCTCATGTTCAATATACTCCAGTTTCCCCCCCCCACTGTTTTGCATTTCCATTGCTTTGTGTCTCTCCTGCACTTGGTCCTACCCAGCACCCTAAGTACTATGCCAGTATAAAACAGGATGCTTCCATTTTTCTGGCCTAAAGGAACTCAGGAAATCTGAGCATAAATTAAAGAAAAAGTGAATCAGAAATAATTCCCCTGTATGAAATAAACCCCGTGGAACAGTTTAAGATGTTTTAGGAGTCAAGAGCATATCTCAGACTGTTAACTCTAACAGCTTGACTCTAAATAAAATATTGGCAGTTTTGACTAAATAAGTGAAAGGAGATTGATTTTTTAAGCTGTCTCAGAAGCATAAGCTAGAATACTGAGTGTTCCAAAGGGAGGGGGAAGGCAATGTTTAGGGCTTCCTGAAAAACATCCTTCTTCAGTTGTCTCCAGTTGCACTTTAAGAAAAATCTGGGATTTATTCTGAGGACTGAAGGCTAACAGAAAGCTTCAGAGGAGTTCTGTTAACAGCCAAATAAAAAACACTTCACTGATAAAACACCTATTTCTGCAAGCAGCTGAGCCAACATAGTGTGGTTTCCTATAGGTCTGATACTACCCAGTGTAGAAACAAACATTCTTACAATGTTTCTGGTGTTTAATAAGGGATAAATGTATGCAGAAGCCTTTGCCTCAGAAGGTGTAGATGCTAAGTCTCTATTTGCACCCCCCCTGACTACCTTCATCTTCCCTGATGTGAACTCTAACTTCTACATCATTCAATTTTCCCCAGAGTTCAAGTTATTGGGGAGAAGTTAAACAGAGCAAGATCACCCAAGTGTATCAAATAACTAAACAAAAACTATCATTATTTCCAACAAAGACTTCTGTTAAGGTGGTTGGAAAGCAACTGTGAAGGAAGCCAGCCAGTCAGTTTTCATTGCAGTATTTTCTTTTTTTTTGATCCAACTGCCACCTACCAGGACAGAACAGGGATTATGGTCCCCAGGTTACAGCCCTGTCTCACACTCTATAACAAGGCTCAGCTGCCTCCTCTGCCACAAGATTTCTGGGACTACAGAAGTTATGTTGGGGGCAAACTGAAAAAAGATAAGAACCTCAAGTTGGGCTTTCTAGACCCAACAGTTTCTGGCACCTAACACTTAAAATAGTAAAGTGTTTTCAGTAGGGTGTATGAAGAGTGTTAGAGTAACAGCATGCTTGGCAAACAATTGTCTTTAACCACTATAAAACAGTGACTCTCAGCACATCTGAAACTCCTTTCCCCCTTCACTTCCTTAGGGTGTGGGAAGCTCATCTTGTAGAAGTTACCTACATCTTTACCCTCCAAGATATTGTCCGTAGAGCCTGGGATGAGAAATAAGGTATGACACACATAAGATATAGCTCCAAAAGGGGCCACACATTTAATTAATATCTTTTAGAAGACAGCAAATAAAAAGGCTGAAAATTGCATCTCTGCATCCTTCCCCCACTCCCCAAACCAGATGGCCAAGAAGGCAGGCAGGGCCTTCACACTTCCTTGGGATCACAGCCTAATGGCTACAATTAATGGTGTAGGAAAACCAGGCTCCTCTGTCCCCTCCAAAGGGAATTCAGGCCACATTGTTGAAAGGGCTGCACTTAAAACTGCCACGTAGATACAGAAAGATAAAGCAGCCCTACAACCTTCCTAATTGCAAGGATAATCAGAACTAAAAGCAAGCAAACAAAACACCAAGAAAAAAAATAACACCAACCCTACAAAAACCAAACACCTACAATAAAACAAACCAAATACCCAAACACCAACAATATAAACCAACCCAAACGTGTTAGCCCCTTTACAGTCATCTATGAACAAATGTTTAATAGTCCTGGCTTTGCAACTCAACAGCCTGGGGTTCAGAAATGGGGCTTGAAAAAGAGCAAAGAAAGGACAACCCTGGAGGCACTTAATTTTTTTAAATTATTCAAAAGTCGTTTCTCTTATCTCCACAAGTTTTGGTGACTCCTAAAACTGAAGCCTACCCTGGGGACTGTGGTGAGAAGTCTGCCAGGTGGTAGCCTCCAGAAGACTTTTTGGGCTTATGCAGCTCTCTCCAGACCTCTTACAGAAAGGCCACATACCTCAATTTCCCCTTTTGGGGAAGCACTGATATCAGGAGTTCCCTGCAAATCATTTTCCAAGTTGTAAGCACGTCTCTGAACCATGTCAATGTGCAGGAGGTATACAAAAGGTGCCTCTGTAAGGTGCTTTTTCAGTGCTGCTGGCCTTCCCTTTTTTCCCTTCCCTTCCCCAAGGACAGGTTTGCTAAGCTCTGCCAAGCTGCAGAACCTGGGAAAAAGCAACACTGTGTTACATTTGTTATTATCCAGGGGGAAGGAGAAAAAAACAAAGCATTTTGAATAGACCAGGACATGGAAGAGACAGCATTATGGAAGAATGTAAGAAAATGCAGTCTCAAATTTAAACAGGTTTTTTCAAAAGCTCAGTAAGAAGCATTAATAAATTAATAGATGTTGCAATATTAAAGAGGTTTAGTTATCCTCTCAGCCTAGCTGAGAGTTTCTCAAGAGAGCTTTTTGAAGAAATTTGTGATTTTCAGAGAATCTGCATTACATCTCTGCTGTACTTCCATGCAGTAGGAATTTCTTCCCCCCAAGCTGAAGGACTTGCATGCCCTGTGTAAATACAGTACTATACAAGCAGATACAGACAGAAGCACCTTGCCCAGCTGTTCTCTCATTTAAGCAATCATACCCATGCAGAAATGGAGCAACCATAGTGTACTTCAGATATGCATCTAAACAAAGTATTGAATGATACTGTGCAATTAATGGTTTAGTCCACGTGGAGAATTTTTTATGGGATTATTTGGAGAAAGAGCTGAGCAAGCATTAGCCCCTCTACGTTACCACTTCCCTGCACAGCAGTGACACTTGGTGTTTTTTCTTGCATCTTCTTTGTAACAGCCCTAACCCAAACACTTCGGTTACCACTTGTCAGGTTTACAAAACAACCATTTATCCTGAAGATAACCTGGGTATTACAGGACTATTGTGTGCAGACTACTCAGTGTTTCCTGCACACATCATGATTAAGGTAAAAAAAAGAAAATAAAAAAATCTATGCATTAGCAAAGCACAGAAGTTGTTTCATACACTCAGATCAACTCCTGGATGTGCACCCACTAACTCTGGGTCATCCTGTAACACAGTCACAGCTCTTAAAACCGACAAATAGGTCAAACCACAACCAAATCAGTAAGAAACCAGAGGAGGTGTGATCATCCCCACCCTGGATAAGCACCAAGAAGCTCCTATAGCCCCATCACTCAGCCTCACAGGATGCCCCCGATTTGGTGCTCTGCCATCTGTCTCACGCCTATTTACTCCACACACCCAGATTTACGGGTTTCTACCCCTTTCAATCCATCCCGAAAAAGATCCCAGCAGCAAGCGAGCAGAAAACGACAAAGAAAAAAAAACATACGAAAGAAGTCTTGTGCCCCCTATTGCAAAGAATTAGCACTACATATAAACACCACTCATAGGAAAGGCTCTACAAAGATGGAATAGAAACAAAGCTATGAAACTGTTAATACTGTTCAGTTTACAATTTTATGTTACGATTTTGCACAGTTATGCTGGGGGAAAAAAAAAAAAAAAAAAAAAAAGTAGGTACTACCACTGAGCTGCCTGACACAGAGGGTGCCTGCAGGAGAGGGCTTCTCACTGCCTCGTCCCACAACGGGGGTCTCCTCCTCCTCCTGGGTTTCCTATCTGCCAGATATTTCAGCAGAAAGAACAGCCAGCAAATGTTGCTTTTGTGGTTTTGATCTGTCTGGTGACCTGCCCATCAACTAAATTCCTACAAGAGTAAGAGTTGGATGCAATAATACAAGGGAAAACATATGTATTCTAAATTTACCACTAGAGCACTGTTACACACACAAGTGCCAGCATTTTAAGCTCAAGTCTCTCAGTGCTTCCCTGCTTAAAGCTAAAACTTTAAACCTATGACTTTTGTAGAACTTAATGTTTCCTTACTACTATTTCAGTATTACAACACCTTTCTCCAAGGTGCAATGGAATGAACTCTCTGGTAACACGAGACAAAAATATTTTAATCAGATGTGCACAGATCACACCTAAAGTTAAGTCCAGCCACAGCCTCCAAACCAATTCCCTATTAGATTTGACAAAACATTCCATGTCCCCAATTCTTTACTTTTGTATTATTCACATTTACAGGACTAAAATATATTCTGTTGCTTATTCAACAGAAGAAATGAACATAAAGCAATGAAGAGCACTACAAGAGTTTTCATCTAGAAGAAGCCTAAAAATAGTCTCAAATCCCTTGCAACTAAGAAACAGATTAGGAAGATAAATGGTTAGCAATTACTCATATATTGCTTTATATTGCAATCCATTAGTAGCCCCTAAAATTTTCCCTTTTTGGGTTACCTGTTTGAGGGCACAGTTGTCAATATTTACAATTCTCCTCTTAGTAACAAACCATGAAGATCACTGTATGGTACACCTTAATAAATTTGCAAACCCAGAGACTTAAATCAATTTGTCTTTTCAGCACATCTGAAATTAACTAACAAAAAAAAAAAAAAAAGTCTCTCTCTTACCTTACAGAGTCCCAGCAACAGCCAGCATGCCAGGTATGCTGTTAGAGTGAATTTCACTTTCATCTATCTTTCAGGCAAACAGGTAAAGTTCATGTGTACCAAATCCAGCTCTTCATGGACAACACAACTGTCAACATTATTCATATCACCTTCCCCACCCTCTTGTCTTCCATTTTCCTCTTCTGCTGATGCACCCAAATATCTGTTGAGATCCATTTTTAAAAAAGTTTTTCCCCCTTGCTCCACAAAGCCCTGGACTCCCCAGAGACAACTCAGAAGTTCTTATTTCATCTCAGTAATGATATTCCCTGCTCCTCTGGCACTACGTAGCCTTGGGTTTAAGCCAGCCCCAAAAGTTAAGACTGTGGTAGAACAAACTTTCTTTTAAACTTGGCTTGTCACTGTTCTCTTATTGAACAACCTCTTGCAAATGTGTGTACAGCTACAGGATAAATATAGTGCCAGCCAGCCCTGTCATACAGTGGACAATACTCCTGTCATTGCCAAGAGAGAAGTGAAAGATTCCATTTATTTAAAGAGCAAGTCCCTGGCATCAGTACTCCCTTCATTTGGAGGTGGGAAAAAAAGATGAAAAAATCTGTTATCTTTGACAACTTTCGGGTTTTTTGCTATCTGTGCTACTTCAGAACAAATCTCAATTTTTAAAAAAACACCTTATGTTCTTACAGAGGAGGGGTTAATTCCAGAGACTTCTGGACACAAGAATTGCCTGTGATATCACAGATGCCAAGATAGCAAATGCTACAAATTTCAAAAGAATAAATGAGGTCTTGCAGATGGACTAGAGCCAAGACATTTTCAAACAAGTAGCCCTTCAATAGACCAAAATATGGAGAAAATATGCGAGAGATTAACTACATAATTTTTAGCTAAATATTAGGCAGCTCTTCTGTGCCTTGTGACAGCTCAAAGTTTTATGTTCGGAACAATTTTAAAGCCTACTCTTAGTGACAATTAGAAAATACCTAAAAGTTCAGATTTAAATGTATTCATTATGAGAATTCCACAGCACCACCAACTAGAATACATAATTTTAATTAATCTGATTAACTGTACTGATAACTTCATGCATGAAATCACACTTTCTTCAAGCTATTTCCCCCACTCTCCCCAGAGGGAACAGTCAGGTCTCAAGTCAAGGGAGAGATCACTCTGCTGAAAAACTAATCAAGAGCTTTGATATCTTGAAACATTTCTCTTAAGATATGAAAGATCTACTACCCAGAGATTACATTACCTTGAACTCCTCTTAGGCATCAGACATTGCAGTTATTGTATGTTTAACATGCTATTTTATGACCTTTAATCATACTAAATAACAGCTTGACCTAGTCTCATTGCTTTTCATAGGGCTACCTGTAAGCTATATATTGTATTGTTGGAAAGGGTGTTTCAGGTCATAAAAGCTAAAACTAAAGCTGCTACACACCCATAGCCCATAAGAAACAACAAATTAAATGCAGAAAGTATATTGAATGTCTTTTGTCTGATATATTTTGTAAGCTGTCTGGCTCACCTGGCTCCCCCGATGAGTACAGCTGCCACTGCTTCCCTTTCTTTTCATGTTAACAAGAATATGAGAAAGAGAAAATACAACTGCAGAGCCAAACCTTCTTGTGATAAGCTTGCTGTAATAATGCAAAACATCATTTCTATTCCTGCAGGCAATCCTGAATACAGATGTTGAAGGCAAGCTGGCTCTAGCAAGTGAAAAGGAGCTGGACAGCATCCCAGCACTCACTCCTCCCAGCCACATCCCTCTGCTGCCAACAACATGTGCCTGCAAATCCCACATGATGCTTCCTCTGATACAACACCACTTTTGAGTACTACTCAGCAGCTACTCCTACCTTTTCCCACCTGCAGCTGATGAGGTACAGCTTAGGAACTTCAAATGCCACCAGAGAGTGTTCTCTGCAGAGGGCAAGCTGGACCTCCTCACTCTGAAAGAAAATGGGAGAAAAGTTTCACAACTCTTGCCTCCTCTCATGTCCCTTGAGAGGAGTAGTCTGCAATCTTTGTTTTAAAGCAATTGTAGCCATGCCAAAAGCCTGTACCCCCATTGCTGCCAATTTTAAACACAGTTAAAGAACACTTGAGATAGAAAATAACAGGGAAGGAGAAACCAAACTGAAGAAATGCCAATAAAATAATTGAGCCAGTTTATAAACTTGGAGCAAGCTGTCAGCTGAGCTTCAAATTACAAGAGTGGTTACATATGAAAACTATCTGCATTTCTAAGGTACTTCCTCTTGGTCTGCTCCCAGAAGGACATGGCACTGTTAGATCCTGACACAGTTACATTATTTTTGTCTTTTCATTGCCTCCCAGTTCTTTGACTTGGACTACTAATAAGTTTCTACGTGAGATATTTTTACCCCTAATATTTCACTCACACCTTTCAGAGAGTCCATGTTCCCAACATTTCTATCCTGAGCAGAAGCTATGATAGCAGCTCTCATAAATTTTAGGAAAATAAGTTATATAGACTAGGACCAAGCCTTAAAACAGCTCATTAATCTGAAGTTCTTAATGGTAAATACAGTAATTTTCAGTTATTTCAGTTAAGTGCTAAGAGGATGTATTAGGGTCTACCCCAAAACAATCTGTCCCTGCATTATCATACTGTGCACCTTTTTCAGCTTTAAAACTTTTATGCAGGTGAAAGTGTATCTGTGTTCTGTCATATCTGATTAATGTATTCCCTCCATTTTCCAGAGACATAGAGTTTTCATGACTAAATTGTAGGAGTATGTGTTTTCCTGTTCAGAGTAGTGACCAGCTCAAAGCAACCACAAGCCAAGCTTCAGAATTGAGAG